>NW_007733326.1:0-6424 GCF_000696425.1 Galeopterus variegatus | reverse complement strand
TGTATGGCTCCTGTTTCTATGTAATTGTTTTTTGTTTCTATGGAAAGGTCAACAATTTCTCATGCAGAAGTGGGTGTAGTTTGCAGGTCAGACAGGGGGCAAAATGGAGTTACTTAGGTTAAGCAAGCAATTCTACAGAAGCAGATAGCATACATTATGAGGGTGTTGGGAGCTCTATTTCATTATGCCACTCCATTTTTCTGGGTTCTGTTTCCTTTTCACACCCTTAGCAGTTCTTTCAGTGAGGGTCTGTGAGTGGTAAACTTACTTTCTCTAAAATTAACTTTTCACTCTCAAATAATAGTTTATCTGAGCGTAATTCTTGGTTGATCATTAACTTACCTTCAGTCTTTTGAAGATGTAGTGCTGATAACTCAGTTGTCAGTGTAATCATACTTTATTAATTTATTTGTAGATAATTAGTCTTTTCCCTTTTGTTGGTTTTAAGATATTAATTGTCTTTGATTTGCAGGTTTACTGTGAAGTGTATTGATTTGGATTTGTGTTCATTTATCCTACTCAGGACTCAGGATACTTCCTATAACTGAGGATTCAGGTCACATCTTTCTTCAATTTTTGACATTTCCCAATCATCATTTTTTGAATTTTGCCTCTTCCATAGTCCCTTTATTCTCTTTGTGGAAATTCTGATATGTGTATATTGAACCTTCCCATCCTGTCCTTCATGTCTCTTAGCCTCCATTTAATATCTTTCTTCTCTTTGCTTCTGTGATTCTTTGCAGGTGACTTTCTCAGATCTACCTTCTAGTTTACAAATTCTCTCTCTGACTATAGCCAAATGAATTTTATATTATAATGACTGTATTTTTCACTTCTAGAAGTTCTATTTAATTATTTTTCTTTTTGACAAATAGACCTCCTTTTAATACACACAAGAAATTCTTACGTGGGTTTCTACTTACTTGCTTTGATAATTTTAATGCTGCATTAAGCTTAAATGCCCTTCTTTTTGAAGGGTATTTGAGATGCATGTTTGATTTTTTGAAAAAATGGACCTCCTCTAAGGCTGGTGATAGAACTATAAACAATGTAGAATGGATCTACAATGAACAGTTATTGTATCATATTGATGTCCCTGGTATGTCCTGAGACGGGATCCGGGAGTATTGAGTAAAGACTGCCGTGTCACAGTATAACACTGGAGTTCTTAAAAGACAAGACTGAAGGAGAACAGTCTGTGACAAGTTCTACTTACTGTCAGAATGAGGAGTCACTGATGTTTCTTTAAAGAGCAGGTCACAAGAGAAAGGTAGGAGACCCTCTCACTTGGTAAATATTGAGTGTTTGAGATCCATATATGAGGCATCTTTGAAAAGTTAATGGAAAAGACTCATATTTTTTTTATTTCATTTTTCTGCAAACATTTTAAAGTACCATAATACTTGTTTAATTCATGTGTTATGACAAAACTCCTGTTGCAGAGCACTGGAGAATAAGGTGCCTTTTAACCTTTACAAATCTACATTTAAAAATTCTTTTTAGTCCATATCCAGATTGTGTCAACGTTCTTGGATATTAAAAAAAACAAAATCAGACTTCTGATCAAGATAGCAGAATAGATAGTACCCAGCATCACCCTCTCCCACAATCAACCAATTTACAACTATTAAAAAGCAATGAACTGCCAAGCTGGGGCCACTAGAGCTCAGGGGAAGAGGAGGAGAGGCCACAGTAAGAGAAAGAAAGGATCACTACGATCTTTTCGAGCCCCGGCTGCTTCAAGGCTGGCCCTGGTGAGTGTATGGGGCAAGAGCTGGCAAAAGCTGCAGCTGTGCCCTGCGTATGCAGTTGCTTAGAGGCTGCAGGGGAGAAGAGGGTCTTGGTGGCCCCCAGGCCAGCAAGACCACCAACAGGGTTCCCATGTACCCACATAGAAGTGAGGGGCCACAGACAACTGTAAAAAGGAGCCATTCAGAGGTCATTGAGTCATTGCAATGGACTGGCACATGGCCCGTCCCATGGGAAGTGTTTGCAGTGTGTGTGTGGTGGAGGAAGATGGACCCACCAGGGGAACACTGGGGCACAGCATGGACAGCTGACCTGCCCTCCAGTCAGCGCAGAACCACTCAGAGGAGACTGGTCAGGAATATAGAACTGCAAGGGGTTCAGTTTGCTGAAAAGATTCAGGCCCAGACCAGAGTTTCCACACAACCCAGGTGTACCAGACCTCACAAGATCTAGAAGTGCTTACAAAGTCAACAATTAAAACAGAGCCGTGCAAAAAGCCTTCCCCAGGGAATCAGCAGCAAAGCAGCAATTTAGCTCAACCACACAGCTCAAGTGCTGGTCTCCACAGGAAGTTCCCCCATTTTAGAAGTAACCAAATGACAACAAATTAGTTACATTGCAGAGTTAAAGTGGTGGGAATAGTAAATAATCCAACACAGAACTGAAAGAAAAAACAAAAAAACCCACAGATCACAGACAATGTTCTGAGATTAACCAGTAAAGGTCTAACACCACTAAAGAAGGACCAGAGTCCCAAGCCAGAGTTGGGGGAGGGCCAAGGGCCTCAGCCACACCCCACCACATACGCATCCAGCCCAGCGACAACCACTGAGCTGCTGCCAGAAGTGCCCCAAGCTCCCAAGCCAGGCAGTGGAGGGCTGAGGGCCTAAGCCATGCTCCCCTGAAGTCCATGTCAGCCCAGTCACAATCGAACCACTGCCA
Source organism: Galeopterus variegatus (assembly GCF_000696425.1). Classification (NCBI taxonomy): domain Eukaryota; kingdom Metazoa; phylum Chordata; class Mammalia; order Dermoptera; family Cynocephalidae; genus Galeopterus; species Galeopterus variegatus. Next base: position 3,733 of record NW_007733326.1, on the reverse strand, counting down.
GAAGCCCCCTGGGCTCCCCTGCTGGAACGGCGGGGTGGGGGGGGGTGCCACAGGCCTCGACCTTGTCCCCCTTTCCTCTTCCTCCCACCCTATCCTCCTCTCCCTTCCCCTAACTGTTCTACAACAATATCTTAGAATGTAAAAATGATAATAATAATAAATTAATTAATTTAAAAAAAAGGTCATGCACTATATGATTCTAGTCAAGTAATATTTTTGAAATGACAAAATTATTGAGATGAAGAACGAATTAGTGGTTTCCAGGGATTAGAGGTGGGATGGGGTGGTGCTGGGAAAAAATAGGAAAATGGTCAGGGCCCCTCAGATGTTCAAAATCTTGCTGAGCATTTGCTGTAAATATCCTCAGGTGTTCCTTGTTACTACTTAATGCAATTGCGTATGGGCACCCAGGTATCCAGGGTTATGGACTTAAGTATAGAAGACTAACAGCTCTGATCCACAGTGCTTCTCAAAACTCTCAGAGAAGCCACTAGAACAGTTGCTCCTAGATCTGAATAAAACCTGTTCAGTTTTCTATACCTACGGCTCCCAGGACCTTTTTTTTCTATTACCTAGCTCAGAGACCTGCATGTGGAGGGTTTGTGTCGCAGTCTGTGCAACAGACTTGAGGGGTCTGTAAGCCCTAGCTTTACAGGTGTGTGTGTGGGGGCGGGCGTGGATAGCACAAGGGAGATCTTTTTGGTGATGGAACACAAACACAAATGAGTGCATGTGAAACTTTAAGATCTGAATAAAGTGTATTGTATTAATGTCCAAAAATAAACAAAAGCAAAAGCAAAAAATGGGCAACTCTTCTAAAACTGCAGCTGTCTGTGATCACTGTGATACTAAGTTGCAGGGAAACAGTCTGGAACTGGGAAGCACAGACAGGTTCATGTGGAAAGAATCTGGGTCAAGTCTGTGGATTTGAAAATAAGTTCCCTAAAAGCCCTTACCTACAGAAGAAATCAGATAATAAATGTGATGGGAAGACAGAATTTTTTTTTTAATCACTATCTGGCAACTCTGAGTAATATTTCAACTCTCAGAGTAATATTTGATTCAGGCAAGGATCATCAATGAATTCTGAAACCACTGGGTGAAAAATTACTGGGGAAGGGGATGCTCACATGACTTCAAAGTATTACCCCACAAATTACTTACCAATTACTAAAGAAAGCTGTGCTTTTGTAGTGGAGAAATCTGGTGGTCACTGCTTTACCTGAGTGATCCAACTTAGCATCACCAAATAGGGGGCAACCTGACATTTTGTGCCTAGATACAACGCAGTAAGAAGGGCCAAATATCACCTACAAAATAATTTTGCCAAAAATGTTTAACCTGAATCTAATCATGAGGAAACAATCGGTCAAATCCAGAATGTAGGACATTTTTACAAGACATCATTCCTGCACTCTTCAAAAAACATTAATGTCATGAAAAACAAACAAATGGCAAGGTTGGGGAATACTGTTTTAAATTAAAAGAACTACAGAGGCATAACAATCAGATAAAATGAGTTGAATCCTGAATTTAAAGAGAAAAAAAAGAAAGAAAAAAATGCAGCTATAAAAGCATTTTGGGGAAATTGGGAAAATCTGACTATGTAGCATATGAGTATGTTAGATGATATTAAGGGATTGTGTTAATTTTCATAGATGTGATAATGGTATTATTCCTATGTAAGTGTCCTCATTTTTCAAAATGCAGGTCAAAGTATTTAGGGTGAAGTGTCATGCTGGCTGTAATGATTTCAAACGGTTCCACATACAAAGCACGTTAACACACACATATATATATATATATATACGAGGACGTATACTTTCAACCAACCCAAACATGTTCAACACTAAAACTGTAAGATGCCATCAAACAGGGAAGTGTGAGTGTGTCTTGCATCTTCTCATTGTATTAATCTAGGTTCAGTCAGAAAAGCAGAAGCCACTCTATCTATTTCAGGTATGAAAGGCTTTAATGCAGAAAATCAGGTTTACAAAACTGTTGGAAGGGCTGGAGATGTGACCATCTCAGCTTGCAGTACTGAAGGAGTGATTCTCAAAAGCTCACCTGCAAGTGGCTACAAATGGGAAGCTCATCTAATTACCTCAGTCTGCAGTACCAATGCGTGTGATTCCTAAGAAGGTCATCCCCGCAACCCTCGGTGCTGCACCTGCACCTCGCTCAGCCAGTGAGCGGCCGGTCTGCATGTGGGATCCGAACCCTCGGCGGGAGCGCCACCACGCTTCCCAAGTGGCGCACTGTAGCAGTGCGCCACCGGGCCGGCCCCTGACCACCATTATTAATCCATTCATCAGGGCATGGTCCTCAGAATCTAATTATCTCTTCAAGCCCCCACCTTTCAGTTACCACAATAGGGTCTCCCACCCTCTTAACAGACACAGTGGAGATTAAACTTCAGTGACTTTGGGAGGGCCATTCAATCCGCTGCAAGAGGATTCTAGGAAATGTAGTTCCAGGTGTCTCTTTGGCATCTCAGAAAAGACTTTATGAGGGGTGATGAGGATGTTCAGTTGCAAACAGAAAATCCAGTGCAGCTATATTTTATAGCGCAGTCTCTTTAAGTCTGGGTTATCAGCAAAAACCATTAGACTACCAAGAGTGCTATTTAAAAAAACATTGTCTTAAAATATAACAGAAGAATTACCATTTTAACCATTTTTTTTCATTAAATTTTTATTTTGTCAATATACAATGTAGTTGATTATTATGGCCCATNAAAAAAATGCAGCTATAAAAGCATTTTGGGGAAATTGGGAAAATCTGACTATGTAGCATATGAGTATGTTAGATGATATTAAGGGATTGTGTTAATTTTCATAGATGTGATAATGGTATTATTCCTATGTAAGTGTCCTCATTTTTCAAAATGCAGGTCAAAGTATTTAGGGTGAAGTGTCATGCTGGCTGTAATGATTTCAAACGGTTCCACATACAAAGCACGTTAACACACACATATATATATATACGAGGACGTATACTTTCAACCAACCCAAACATGTTCAACACTAAAACTGTAAGATGCCATCAAACAGGGAAGTGTGAGTGTGTCTTGCATCTTCTCATTGTATTAATCTAGGTTCAGTCAGAAAAGCAGAAGCCACTCCATCTATTTCAGGTATGAAAGGCTTTAATGCAGAAAATCAGAGGTTTACAAAACTGTTGGAAGGGCTGGAGATGTGACCATCTCAGCTTGCAGTACTGAAGAAGTGATTCTCAAAAGCTCACCTGCAAGTGGCTACAGATGGGAAGCTCATCTAATTACCTCAGTCTGCAGTACCAATGCGTGTGATTCCTAAGAAGGTCATCCAGAAGTCTGCCTCTGCATCTGTCTGCAACTGCCACTGAAAAACAATGGCCTCTCCTCTTCCATCTCTGACTCTAACCTAGGCCCATAGAGAGAAGGAGCGTTAGTCCATTTCTGTTGCTTATAACAAAGTACCTATAACTAAATAATTTATTTTAAAAAACCCAAATTTATTGCTTACAGTTTCAGAGGCTGGGAAATCCAAAGTCCAGGGAATACATCTGGTGAAGGCCCTGTTGGTGGCAACAGTGACCCAGGGGTCTCATATGGCACAGTGGCAGAGCAGAGAGTGACTCTCCCATACGCTCCTTTTAAAGCTCTCAGAACCATGACCCTGACCACCATTATTATTATTATTATTATTATTATTTTTTCCTTTTTGTCTTTTTTCGTGACCGGCAACGGATC
>NW_007733325.1:102929-113323 GCF_000696425.1 Galeopterus variegatus | reverse complement strand
TCTCAGGGTCACGCTGTCTCCTGGCACGGCCGCTCCAGACCCGTCGCCATCTTAAAAGCCCCAGTGTTACAATTGGTTTTAGAACGTTTTATCATCTCAAAAATAAACCTTCCATCCTTTATTCATAAGCCTTAAAACCCCCAATCCCCCATCCTCAGCCCTAGGCAAACACTGATTCATTTTTTGTCTCTGTAGATTTGCTTATTCTGGATATTTCATCTAAATAAAACATTTAATAAGTAGTCCTTTGTGACTGGCTTCTTTCACTTCACAGAATGTTTTCAGGAGTCACCCTTAGTGTAGCAAGTATCAGTACTTCATTTCATTTTATAGTCTAGTAATATTCCATTGTGTGTATATATCACATTTTATTTATCCATTTATCAGTTGATGGGCATTTGGGCTGTTTCTACTGTTTGGTTATAATGAATAATGCTGTTATGAGAATTTATTTACAGTTTTTTATATAGACCTATGTTTTCAATTATGTTGAATATATACTTAGCAGTAGAATTGCTGGCTGAGAGATCATTTTTGACCCACCAGATTGACCAAAAACAAAACAAAACAAAACAAAAAATATTAAAAACCACATTTGCTAATATCAAAAATTGCTGAAGATGTGGGGAAAATGTTATTATCATACTCTCTTGGTGATAGTGTAAATTGATTCAGCCATTTTAGAAAACAATTTGATAATATCTGGTAAAACTTAAATTACATTCTCCGTGACCTACTTCACTTTCATCTTATATATCCAAGAAGTGATCTTGCACAAATTCATGAAAAGATACAGTCAAGGATTTTTTTTTCAACATTTTCTGCAATGGTAAAAAATTAGAAATAGCCTAAATGTCCATTAATAGAAGAAGGTACAAATGAAATGTAATCTAGTCATATGATGGGATGTGTGTAGGACCCAAATTATACATTTCATCAAATGCATTTGGCTTTTACCTGCCTCCTGGGCATTCAACCATTTGCTCAATGGAGATCCTGGCTGGCAGAGTGACAGCAAGGTCTTCAATGCACCTGCTGAGGCAAGAACTGCAATAGTTTCAGTGCCTGTGCCTCATGCAACTGGATTCATAGACACTCTGCTTCTGCCACCACTTTCAAATTCAAATGAATTTTAATACAATGGGGTATGGGTCCTGGCTTCTCCAGTACCTGCTGGGTAATCCATGTGACAAAGCTTGAAAATATTTGCATAGGGGACCAAGGGGTTAATACATCCAGGGACAAACATAGACCAGTGAAAAATAAGATGTGGAAAACAGCCAGCAGATAATTTTTTGTGTGTTTTTCTCCTCTTCTCTCTTTTACTTTCCTTTTTCTTTGTTCATGCTACTTGGGATTTCACCTCCCAATAAAGCCTTAGCACAAAACCTTTGCCTCAGGTTCTTATTTCTAGAGAACCTGGAGTAAAGATCAAACTTAGCAACTAAAAAAATAGACTAGACCTATATCAGTATAAATAGATCTCGAATACAGTCATGCATCACATAACATTTTAGTCAATGATGGACGACCTATACAGTGGTGGTCCTATAAGATTATAATAGAGTTGAAAAATTCCTAACACTTAGTGATGTAGTAGCCATTGTAACGGCTTAGTGCAATTAGTTTTTTAAAAAATAAATTTAGTGTAGCCTAAGTGTACAGTGTTTATAAAGCCTACAGTAGTGCACAGTAATGTCCTAGTCCCTCATATTTACTCAACACCCACTCACTGACTCAGAGCAACTCCCAGTTCTGCAAACTCCCTTTATGGTAAGTAACCTAAACAGGTGTACAACTTTTACTATTTACACCATAATGTTATTGTATGCTTTCGATGTTTAGATATGTTTAGATACACAAATACTATTGTGTTACAATTGCCTATAGTATTCAGTACAGTCACATGCTATACAGGTGTGTAGCCTCAGATCAATAGGCTATACCATACAGCCTAGGTGTGTAGTAGGCTGTACCATCTAGGTTTGTGCAAGCACAAAAGTCTATCATGTTCACACAATGACAAAATCGCCTAATGACACATTTCTCAGAAAGCATCCTCATCTTAAGCAACACGTGTCTATACATAATACTGAATAAAATTAGGAAGATGTAAAACAATATGCTTCATGCTGTTTACATAAATTTTAAAACACATTTAATAACACAGAATATTATATATTGGTTATAGATATATTTTTGCATCGAAAACGAATTAAAAAGATATAAACCATAGTACCAAATCCTTATAGAAGTTCCCTCGTGACAGATAAATGAGTGCAATAGGAATGGGGGTGGTCCTTAAAGGAGAGATTTTAATTTTTATGTACTTCTTAATGTATTTAAAAAAGACTACAGGTAAATACCACAAAAGGATAACAGTTATTAATTCTGAGTGGTGGGGATATGACTGTTCATTTCTCTGTATTGTTTTGCATTTTAAAAATTTTTTCAAAAGAACAAAATGCATTGCAAATTTAAAGGGAAAAATGTGTTCTCTGGGAAAGAGGCACCTTCTCTTACTTCCCCAAACAAAATGAGAGGTAAGTGAATTAATCTTACTCTTACACCTTAAAGACATTTTTTTTTTCCATGTCCGGCAAGGGACCGCAACCCTCAGTGTCGTGCCTGTACCGGACCGGGACCGGCAACGGGATCGCAACCCTCGGTGTTGCTCCCACGCCTCGCTCAGCCAGTGAGCGGGAACCGGTCTGCATGTGGGATCCGAACCCTCAGCAGGAGCGCCGCCGCCGCTTCCCAAGCGGCGCACTGTAGCAGTGCGCCACCGGGCCGGCCCATCCTTAAAGACATTTTGGAGCTATTCAGTTAGGACTTCCTCAAGGAATCTATACAAAGGCAGTGATATAATTGTGTAGACTGGGAATCAAGAGGCCAGGGTTCTAGAGACTTGGATACTGAATTCAACATCTCTCTTGGTTTCAGTTTCCTTTCTTTAAAATAAAAGGACCAGAGAACCCAGAAGTCAACCCATACACCTACAGCCATCTGATCTTTGACAAAGGCACCAAGTCTAGACACTGGGGAAGAGACTGCCTCTTCAGCAAATGGTGCTGGGAAAACTGGATATCCATATGTAGAAGAATGAAACTAGACTAGTACCTCTCACCATGTACCAAAATCAACTCAAAATGGATTAAAGAATTAAATATACACCCTGAAACAATAAAACTCCTTAAAAAAACATAGGGGAAACACTCCAGAAAGTAGGATTGGGTACAGACTTCATGAATATGACCACAAAAACACAGACAACCAAAGGAAAAATAAACAAATGGGATTATATCAAACTTAAAATCTTCTGCACAGCAAAAGAAACAATTAACAGAGTGAAAAGACAACCAACAGAGTGGGAGAAAATATTTGCAAAATATACATCTGACAAAGGATTAATATCCAGAATATACAAAGAACTCAACTTTACAGTAAAAAACCAAGTAACCCAATTAAAAACTGTGCAAAGGAGCTGAATAGGCATTTCTCAAAGGAAGATATATGAATGGCCAACAGACATATGAAAAAATGCTCAACATCATTTTGCATCTGGGAAATGCAAATCAAAACCACTTTGAGATACCATCTCACCCCAGTTAGGATGGCTGATATCCAAAAGACTGAGAATGATAAATGCTGGCGAGGTTGTGGAGAAAAAGGAACCCTCATACACTGTTGGTGGGACTGCAAAATGGTGCAGTCTTTATGGAAAATGGTATGGAGTTTCCTCAAACAATTACAGATAGATCTGCCATATGACCCAGCTCTTCCACTGCTGAGAATATACCCAGAGGAATGGAAATCATCATGCCAAAGGGAGACCTGTACTCCCGTGCTTATTGCAGCACTATTTACAATAGCCAAGAGTTGGAAGCAGCCCAAATGTCCATCATCAGATGAGTGGATAAGGAAACTGTAGTATATCTACACAATGGAATTCTATTCTGCTATAAAAAAGAATAATACTACCATTTGCAACAACATGGATGGACTTAGAGAAAAGTGAAACAAGTCAGGAACAGAAAGAGAAATACTATATGTTCTCACTTATATGTGGAAGCTAAAAATAAATAAATAAGTAAATATACAAACAAATAAAGGGGGGAAGAAGACACAACAATCATAATTCCTTGAACTTGTTAACACAAGTGAACAGATATGATGTAGTTGGGGGGAGGGGAGAGAAGGAGGGAGGAAAGAGGAACAGGTAAAGAGACACAAAAATAAACTACAATGTATATTGAGAAGTTAAAATAAAAAAATAAATAAAATAAAATAAGAGGATTAAAAAGGTGATATATAAGATTTTTTTCTAGCTATAAAAATGTATAATTTTGCTCATGCAACAGCAATGACCAATGAAAGACAGAATATTATTATTTATTATTATTATTATTATTATTATTATTATTATTATTATTATTATTATTATTATTATTATTATTATTATTATTATTATTATTATTATTATTATTATTATTATTATTATTATTATTATTATTATTATTATTATTATTATTATTATTATTATTATTATTATTATTATTATTATTATTATTATTATTATTATTATTATTATTATTATTATTATTATTATTATTATTATTATTATTATTATTATTATTATTATTATTATTATTATTATTATTATTATTATTATTATTATTATTATTATTATTATTATTATTATTATTATTATTATTATTATTATTATTATTTTTATTATTATTATTATTATTATTATTATTATTATTATTATTATTATTATTATTATTCCCTCATGGGCACTTCAAAAAGTTCATGGAAGGATCAGTATTATCTTTTAGTTTTATTTTTCCTTGAACTTGAAGTACCCTCGTATGTGAGTTAAGTGCTAGTATCTTCATGAGGGTGAAGCTCTGAGGAGATGGAAATAAGCAGAGTAGGCATGGTCATCCAAGAAATTTGTGTTAGTCAAAGTTCTTGATTTCCAGCAAAAGAAACTGGCTGTGATGATCTCACACAAAAAGGGAATTTGTTGGAATATCGTCAGGGCCTCAGAGAATTAATGTCTAGCTAAAGGATCAGGCTTGGAAAATTGTCTGCAACCAAGGAGGCAGGACCACAAAATGGGTTTCATGGAGTACTGCAGCAGAGTTTCTTTTTACTTACTCAAGGATCAGTGTCTTTAGAGAGAGCTTCTGAATTGTTGAACTTAAGTCATATCCCCGCCCCCCCCCCCCTTTGGTGGAAAGAGAGAGAAATAGCAAAATTGAGAATAGAGTATAGAGATTTCCATTATACGTCCTGCTTCCACTCGTGACTATCATTATCGACATAACATCACCCACCAGACTGGTACATTCATTGTAACTGATAAACCTACATTGGTAAATCACTATAAGTCAAAGTCCATAGTTTTGAATTAGGGTTTATTTTGGCGTTATACATTCCATGGGTTTGGGAAAATGTATAATAACATGTTTCCACAATTATAGTATCATAGAGAGTAGTTTCACTGCCCTAAAAATCCTCCCTGTTTCAATTATTTTCCCTCCTTCCCTCCTAACCTCTGGCAACTACTGATCTTTTTACTGTTAGCATACATTTGCCTTTTCCAGAATGTCATATAGTTGTAATCTTATAGTACTTAACCTTTTTAAACCGTCATCTTTCATTTGATAGTATGCATTTAAGTTTCCTCCATGTCTTTTCAAGGCTTGATAGCCCATTTCATTTTAGCCCTGAATAATATTCCACTACCTGAATATACCAGTTTCTTTATCCATTTATCTACTGAAGGATGTCTTGGTTGTTTCTAAGTTTTGGCAATTATGAATAATGCAATTATGAACATCTGTGCACAGGTTTTTGTGCAGACATAAATTTTCAACTTCTTTAGGTTAATACTAAGAAACATGACTGTTGGATAGTATGGTAAGAGGATGTCTAGTTTTGTAAGAAACTTCCAAAGTGGCTGTACCATTTTGCATTCTTATCAGTGATGAGTGAGAGTTCCTCTTGCTCCACATCCACACCAACATTCGGTGTTAGTATTCTGGATTTGGGCCATTCTAATAGATGTGTAATGGTATCATTTTTGTTTTAATTTGTATTTCCCTGATGTCATATGATGTGGAGCATCTTTTCATGTGCTTATTTGCAATCTGTATATTTTCTTTTGTAATGTGTCTGTTAAAGTCTTTGCATCATTTTTTAATTGGATTGTTTCCTTATTGTTGAGTTATAAGAGTTCTTTTTATATTTTGGATAACAGTATTTTATCAGATGTGTCTTTTGCAAATATTTTCTCCCAATCTGTGGCTTATCTTCTCATTCTCTTGACATTGTCTTTCAGGGAGCAGAAGTTCTTAACTTTAATGAAGTCCAGCTTGTCAATTATTTCCTTCATGTATCATGTCATTGGCGTTTTATCTAAAAAATCATTGCAATACCCAAGGTCATCTAGGTTTTCTCCTTTGTAATCTTCTAGGAGTTTTATAGACTTGCATTTTATATTTAGGTCTGTGAACCATTTTTAGTTAATTATTGTGAAGGGTGTAATGTCTGTGTCTACATTCATTTTTTTTTTTTTTTGCATGTGGATGTCCAGCTGTTGAGCACCACTTGTTGAAAATATTATCATTGCTACATTTTGTCACCTTTGTTCCTTTGTCAAAGATGTTGACTACATGGGTCTATTTATGGTCTCTCCATTCTGTTCCATTGATCTATTTGTCTGTTCTTTCACCAATACCACACTGTCTTGATTATTGCACATTTATAGCAAATCTTGAACTCAGGTATTGTCAGTCCTCCACATTTGTTCTTCTCTTTCAATATTATGTTGTGTATTCTGAATCTTTTGCCTCTCTATATAAACTTTAGAATGAGTTTGTCAATATCCATAAAATAACTTGCTGGGGTTTTAATTTGGATTGAATTAAATTTATAGATCAAGTTGGGTAGAACTGACATTTTAACAATATTGAGTCTTCCTATCTGTGAATACAAAGTACTTCTCCAGTTATTTAGATCTTCACTGATTTCTTTCATCAGAGTTTTGTAATTTTCCTCACACAGATATTGTATATATTTTGTTGGATTTATACCCAAGTTTTTCAAGTTTTTCATGCTAATGTAAATGTTATTGTGTTTCTAATTTCAAATACCACTTGTTCATTGCTGGTAGGTAGATAAATGATTGACTTTTATATACTAACCTTATATCTTGCAACCTTGCTATAATTGCTTATTAGTTCTGTAAGATTTTTTTTTTGTAGATTCTTTCAGATTTTATAGGTAGACTCACATCATTTGTGAACAAAGATAGTTTTATTTCTTCTTTTCCAATGTGTATACCTCTTATTTCTTTTCTTGTCTTATTGCATTATATAGTATTTCCAGTATAATCTTGGAAAACAGTGGTCAGAGGGGATACCTTGCCTTCTTCCTGATCTTAGAAGAAAAGTTTTGAGCTTCTTGCCAATAAGTATGATGTAAGCTGTGCATTTTTTGTAGATATTTCATCAAGTTTAGGAAGTTTTCCTCCATCCCTAGTTTACTGAGAGTTTTTTACTATGAATGGGTGTTGGATTCTGTAAAATGCTTTTTCTCCATCTTTTGATATGATCATGTGATTTTTCTTCTTTAGCCCGTTGATGTGATGGATTACATTAATTGATTTTTTAATGTTAAACCAGTCTTGAATAACTTGTAATAAATCTTACTTGACCATAGTGTGTAATTATTTCTATACATTGTTGAATTTGATTTGCTAATATTTTGTTGAGAATTTTTCCATCTATGTTTGTGGGAGAGATTGGTCTGTAGTCTTATTTCTTTTGATGTCTTTGTATGGTTTTGGTACTATAGTAATGATGGCCTCATAGAAAGAGATTGTAGAGAATAAGTATCATTTCTTCCTTAAATGTTTAGTGGAATTCATCTTGATAGAATTCACCATCTGGGCCTGGTGTTTCCTATTTTGGAAGTTTATTAATTATAGTTTCAGTCTATTTAATAGATATGGGCCTATTCGGATAATCTAGTTCTTTTTCATGCATTTTGAGATGACTATGGTTAATAATAATATATTATATATCACAAAATAGCAAGATGAAAGAATATTACCTTTTTAATGTTTATGAGATCAGTGGTGATGGTCCCTCCTTCATTTTGGATATCTCTTTCATTTCTTTTTCTCTTACTCTGGCTAGAGGCTTATCGATTTTTAATGATAATTATTAAATTATAAATTTATTAATAAAATAATAATTGGTGAATTATTAATTATTTTTTAAAGAACCACCTTCTTGATTCATTGATTTTCTCTACTGATTTTCTGTTTCCAGTTTCATTGATTTCTTCTCTAATTTTCATTATTTCTTTTCTTCTGCTTCCTTTGGATTTAATTTGCTCCTCTTTCTCTAGTTTAAGATGAAAGCTTGGTGATTAATTTTAGATCTTTTTTTAATATATGCACTCAACACTTTATCTCTGAGCTCACTGATTCTTTCCTCTGCTTGATTAAGTCTGCTATTGGCACTTTCTATTGAGGTTTTTCAATTCAGATAATGTACTATTTATTTCTAGAATTTCTATTTGCTTTTTTAAAAAATTGATACAATTTCTTTGTCAGGTTTCTCATTATGCTTCTCAGTTATTTTCCAGATATTATTTGATCTTCTATCTGTATTTTCTTGTGACTCCCCAAGAGAGAGAGAGTTATTCTGAATTATCTGTCAGACATTTCAAAGATTTGCTGATCCTTTGTATCCATTGCTGGTGCTTTGTTTCATTTGTTGGTGATGTATTTCTCTGTTATTTCTCAATCTTTGGGTCTTTTCACATATGTTTAGGCATTTGAGGAGACTACTATTTGCTGCTGATTGTCTGGATTAGGATTTTTGTGTGGATTGTTAATTACTTCTAGATCTGGGCTGTATGGAAATTCTGGCCCAGGACAGAATCTTTCCTGCAGGTTGAGCACCCTGCAGTTCTATTATCTTGACTGATTTCCACTCAGGCCAGCTGCCCACACTGCACCTAATGTTCCCCTGGCAGGCCAGCTTTTTCCTTGCACTTCAACCACTTCTCGAGGGAAAGGTCATGCATGTGTCCCTCACTATATTTCACCAGCCCAGTTGCAGGTCCAGTCAGTTGCAGGTCCTTACTCCTATGTGAGCCCAGGGGGAATTCTGCCAGTGGTCCTTATGGCCTGTGGACTGGTATGGTGCATTCTGAAGCCCTCCTCTTCCCTGTTAGACTCCAAGCAGGTTTATGTAAAGGGTGCCACAGTTTTTTTAGCTTCGATCTGTGTATAACGCTAGTAATCACCTCCATACCAGATTGGCTCAGAACAATAGGCAGTGTCCTTATACCATCTCACCATTGCCTTTTGCACCATCATGAACTCTGTGGGTCTCTCATCTTCCCTCAGCTCCAGCGGTTCCAGGTTGGCAGTCTTTGCTTTTTAATAGTTGTAAGAGAATGTGATTCTGGAATTATCTATTCTGCCATCTTGATGACATCGCTCCTCTCAACACTGTTAATTTTATTCTAAGACTCTTCACTGTATCCCACAAATTTTGCTAAGTTGTGTTTTCATTTTTATTTAGTTCAAGGTATTTCTAAATTGCTCTTGAAATTTCTTCTTTGATCCATATGTTATTTAAAAGTATGCTGTTTAGTCTGAAAGTATTTTGGGATTTTCTAGCTATCTTTCTGTTATTGATTTCTAGTTGAATTCCACTGTGGTCTGAGAGCAAATATTATACGATTTTTATTCTATTAAATTTTCAATAGAATTAAATTTGTGTTTTGTGGCCCACAATGTGGTCAGTCATGATGAATGTTCCTTGTGAGCTTGAGAAGAATGTGTATTCTGCTGTTGTATGATAAATTAGTCTATAGATGTCCATCATATCCAGCTGAGTGATGTTGAGTTCAACTTTGTCCTTACTAATTTTCTGCCTGCTGGATCTGTCCATTTATGATAGAGGGGTGTTGATATCTCCAAATATAATAGTGAATTACTCTATTTCTCCTTGCAGTTCTATCCATTTTTACCTCATGCATTTTGATGTTGTTTGTTAAGTGCACATACATTAAGAATTGTTATATCTTCTTTGCGATTTGACCCCTTTAAAATTATGTAATTCCCCTCTTTATCCCTGACAATTTTTCTTGGTCTGAATTCTGCTCTGTATGAAATTTATCTGACTATGTCTTGTTTTTTTTTTTTTTTTGTCTTTTTTCGTGTCCGGCAACGGATTGCAACCCTCAGTGTCGCGCCCATACCGGACCAGGACCGGCAACGGGATCGCAGCCCTCAGTGTTGCACCCGCACCTCGCTCAGCCAGTGAGCGGGAACCGGTCTGTATGTGGGATCTGAACCCTCG
>NW_007733325.1:81339-102919 GCF_000696425.1 Galeopterus variegatus | reverse complement strand
CTCAACATCACTCAGCATCTGGGAAATGCAAATCAAAACCACTTTGAGATACCATCTCACCCCAGTTAGGATGGCTGATATCCAAAAGACTGAGAATGATAAATGCTGGCGAGGTTGTGGAGAAAAAGGAACCCTCATACACTGTTGGTGGGACTGCAAAATGGTGCAGTCTTTATGGAAAATGGTATGGAGTTTCCTCAAACAATTACAGATAGATCTGCCATATGACCCAGCTCTTCCACTGCTGAGAATATACCCAGAGGAATGGAAATCATCATGCCAAAGGGAGACCTGTACTCCCGTGCTTATTGCAGCACTATTTACAATAGCCAAGAGTTGGAAGCAGCCCAAATGTCCATCATCAGATGAGTGGATAAGGAAACTGTAGTATATCTACACAATGGAATTCTATTCTGCTATAAAAAAGAATAATACTACCATTTGCAACAACATGGATGGACTTAGAGAAAAGTGAAACAAGTCAGGAACAGAAAGAGAAATACTATATGTTCTCACTTATATGTGGAAGCTAAAAATAAATAAATAAGTAAATATACAAACAAATAAAGGGGGGAAGAAGACACAACAATCATAATTCCTTGAACTTGTTAACACAAGTGAACAGATATGATGTAGTTGGGGGGAGGGGAGAGAAGGAGGGAGGAAAGAGGAACAGGTAAAGAGACACAAAAATAAACTACAATGTATATTGAGAAGTTAAAATAAAAAAATAAATAAAATAAAATAAGAGGATTAAAAAGGTGATATATAAGATTTTTTTCTAGCTATAAAAATGTATAATTTTGCTCATGCAACAGCAATGACCAATGAAAGACAGAATATTATTATTTATTATTATTATTATTATTATTATTATTATTATTATTATTATTATTATTATTATTCCCTCATGGGCACTTCAAAAAGTTCATGGAAGGATCAGTATTATCTTTTAGTTTTATTTTTCCTTGAACTTGAAGTACCCTCGTATGTGAGTTAAGTGCTAGTATCTTCATGAGGGTGAAGCTCTGAGGAGATGGAAATAAGCAGAGTAGGCATGGTCATCCAAGAAATTTGTGTTAGTCAAAGTTCTTGATTTCCAGCAAAAGAAACTGGCTGTGATGATCTCACACAAAAAGGGAATTTGTTGGAATATCGTCAGGGCCTCAGAGAATTAATGTCTAGCTAAAGGATCAGGCTTGGAAAATTGTCTGCAACCAAGGAGGCAGGACCACAAAATGGGTTTCATGGAGTACTGCAGCAGAGTTTCTTTTTACTTACTCAAGGATCAGTGTCTTTAGAGAGAGCTTCTGAATTGTTGAACTTAAGTCATATCACCGCCCCCCCCCCCCCCTTGGTGGAAAGAGAGAGAAATAGCAAAATTGAGAATAGAGTATAGAGATTTCCATTATACGTCCTGCTTCCACTCGTGACTATCATTATCGACATAACATCACCCACCAGACTGGTACATTCATTGTAACTGATAAACCTACATTGGTAAATCACTATAAGTCAAAGTCCATAGTTTTGAATTAGGGTTTATTTTGGCGTTATACATTCCATGGGTTTGGGAAAATGTATAATAACATGTTTCCACAATTATAGTATCATAGAGAGTAGTTTCACTGCCCTAAAAATCCTCCCTGTTTCAATTATTTTCCCTCCTTCCCTCCTAACCTCTGGCAACTACTGATCTTTTTACTGTTAGCATACATTTGCCTTTTCCAGAATGTCATATAGTTGTAATCTTATAGTACTTAACCTTTTTAAACCGTCATCTTTCATTTGATAGTATGCATTTAAGTTTCCTCCATGTCTTTTCAAGGCTTGATAGCCCATTTCATTTTAGCCCTGAATAATATTCCACTACCTGAATATACCAGTTTCTTTATCCATTTATCTACTGAAGGATGTCTTGGTTGTTTCTAAGTTTTGGCAATTATGAATAATGCAATTATGAACATCTGTGCACAGGTTTTTGTGCAGACATAAATTTTCAACTTCTTTAGGTTAATACTAAGAAACATGACTGTTGGATAGTATGGTAAGAGGATGTCTAGTTTTGTAAGAAACTTCCAAAGTGGCTGTACCATTTTGCATTCTTATCAGTGATGAGTGAGAGTTCCTCTTGCTCCACATCCACACCAACATTCGGTGTTAGTATTCTGGATTTGGGCCATTCTAATAGATGTGTAATGGTATCATTTTTGTTTTAATTTGTATTTCCCTGATGTCATATGATGTGGAGCATCTTTTCATGTGCTTATTTGCAATCTGTATATTTTCTTTTGTAATGTGTCTGTTAAAGTCTTTGCATCATTTTTTAATTGGATTGTTTCCTTATTGTTGAGTTATAAGAGTTCTTTTTATATTTTGGATAACAGTATTTTATCAGATGTGTCTTTTGCAAATATTTTCTCCCAATCTGTGGCTTATCTTCTCATTCTCTTGACATTGTCTTTCAGGGAGCAGAAGTTCTTAACTTTAATGAAGTCCAGCTTGTCAATTATTTCCTTCATGTATCATGTCATTGGCGTTTTATCTAAAAAATCATTGCAATACCCAAGGTCATCTAGGTTTTCTCCTTTGTAATCTTCTAGGAGTTTTATAGACTTGCATTTTATATTTAGGTCTGTGAACCATTTTTAGTTAATTATTGTGAAGGGTGTAATGTCTGTGTCTACATTCATTTTTTTTTTTTTTTGCATGTGGATGTCCAGCTGTTGAGCACCACTTGTTGAAAATATTATCATTGCTACATTTTGTCACCTTTGTTCCTTTGTCAAAGATGTTGACTACATGGGTCTATTTATGGTCTCTCCATTCTGTTCCATTGATCTATTTGTCTGTTCTTTCACCAATACCACACTGTCTTGATTATTGCACATTTATAGCAAATCTTGAACTCAGGTATTGTCAGTCCTCCACATTTGTTCTTCTCTTTCAATATTATGTTGTGTATTCTGAATCTTTTGCCTCTCTATATAAACTTTAGAATGAGTTTGTCAATATCCATAAAATAACTTGCTGGGGTTTTAATTTGGATTGAATTAAATTTATAGATCAAGTTGGGTAGAACTGACATTTTAACAATATTGAGTCTTCCTATCTGTGAATACAAAGTACTTCTCCAGTTATTTAGATCTTCACTGATTTCTTTCATCAGAGTTTTGTAATTTTCCTCACACAGATATTGTATATATTTTGTTGGATTTATACCCAAGTTTTTCAAGTTTTTCATGCTAATGTAAATGTTATTGTGTTTCTAATTTCAAATACCACTTGTTCATTGCTGGTAGGTAGATAAATGATTGACTTTTATATACTAACCTTATATCTTGCAACCTTGCTATAATTGCTTATTAGTTCTGTAAGATTTTTTTTTTGTAGATTCTTTCAGATTTTATAGGTAGACTCACATCATTTGTGAACAAAGATAGTTTTATTTCTTCTTTTCCAATGTGTATACCTCTTATTTCTTTTCTTGTCTTATTGCATTATATAGTATTTCCAGTATAATCTTGGAAAACAGTGGTCAGAGGGGATACCTTGCCTTCTTCCTGATCTTAGAAGAAAAGTTTTGAGCTTCTTGCCAATAAGTATGATGTAAGCTGTGCATTTTTTGTAGATATTTCATCAAGTTTAGGAAGTTTTCCTCCATCCCTAGTTTACTGAGAGTTTTTTACTATGAATGGGTGTTGGATTCTGTAAAATGCTTTTTCTCCATCTTTTGATATGATCATGTGATTTTTCTTCTTTAGCCCGTTGATGTGATGGATTACATTAATTGATTTTTTAATGTTAAACCAGTCTTGAATAACTTGTAATAAATCTTACTTGACCATAGTGTGTAATTATTTCTATACATTGTTGAATTTGATTTGCTAATATTTTGTTGAGAATTTTTCCATCTATGTTTGTGGGAGAGATTGGTCTGTAGTCTTATTTCTTTTGATGTCTTTGTATGGTTTTGGTACTATAGTAATGATGGCCTCATAGAAAGAGATTGTAGAGAATAAGTATCATTTCTTCCTTAAATGTTTAGTGGAATTCATCTTGATAGAATTCACCATCTGGGCCTGGTGTTTCCTATTTTGGAAGTTTATTAATTATAGTTTCAGTCTATTTAATAGATATGGGCCTATTCGGATAATCTAGTTCTTTTTCATGCATTTTGAGATGACTATGGTTAATAATAATATATTATATATCACAAAATAGCAAGATGAAAGAATATTACCTTTTTAATGTTTATGAGATCAGTGGTGATGGTCCCTCCTTCATTTTGGATATCTCTTTCATTTCTTTTTCTCTTACTCTGGCTAGAGGCTTATCGATTTTTAATGATAATTATTAAATTATAAATTTATTAATAAAATAATAATTGGTGAATTATTAATTATTTTTTAAAGAACCACCTTCTTGATTCATTGATTTTCTCTACTGATTTTCTGTTTCCAGTTTCATTGATTTCTTCTCTAATTTTCATTATTTCTTTTCTTCTGCTTCCTTTGGATTTAATTTGCTCCTCTTTCTCTAGTTTAAGATGAAAGCTTGGTGATTAATTTTAGATCTTTTTTTAATATATGCACTCAACACTTTATCTCTGAGCTCACTGATTCTTTCCTCTGCTTGATTAAGTCTGCTATTGGCACTTTCTATTGAGGTTTTTCAATTCAGATAATGTACTATTTATTTCTAGAATTTCTATTTGCTTTTTTAAAAAATTGATACAATTTCTTTGTCAGGTTTCTCATTATGCTTCTCAGTTATTTTCCAGATATTATTTGATCTTCTATCTGTATTTTCTTGTGACTCCCCAAGAGAGAGAGAGTTATTCTGAATTATCTGTCAGACATTTCAAAGATTTGCTGATCCTTTGTATCCATTGCTGGTGCTTTGTTTCATTTGTTGGTGATGTATTTCTCTGTTATTTCTCAATCTTTGGGTCTTTTCACATATGTTTAGGCATTTGAGGAGACTACTATTTGCTGCTGATTGTCTGGATTAGGATTTTTGTGTGGATTGTTAATTACTTCTAGATCTGGGCTGTATGGAAATTCTGGCCCAGGACAGAATCTTTCCTGCAGGTTGAGCACCCTGCAGTTCTATTATCTTGACTGATTTCCACTCAGGCCAGCTGCCCACACTGCACCTAATGTTCCCCTGGCAGGCCAGCTTTTTCCTTGCACTTCAACCACTTCTCGAGGGAAAGGTCATGCATGTGTCCCTCACTATATTTCACCAGCCCAGTTGCAGGTCCAGTCAGTTGCAGGTCCTTACTCCTATGTGAGCCCAGGGGGAATTCTGCCAGTGGTCCTTATGGCCTGTGGACTGGTATGGTGCATTCTGAAGCCCTCCTCTTCCCTGTTAGACTCCAAGCAGGTTTATGTAAAGGGTGCCACAGTTTTTTTAGCTTCGATCTGTGTATAACGCTAGTAATCACCTCCATACCAGATTGGCTCAGAACAATAGGCAGTGTCCTTATACCATCTCACCATTGCCTTTTGCACCATCATGAACTCTGTGGGTCTCTCATCTTCCCTCAGCTCCAGCGGTTCCAGGTTGGCAGTCTTTGCTTTTTAATAGTTGTAAGAGAATGTGATTCTGGAATTATCTATTCTGCCATCTTGATGACATCGCTCCTCTCAACACTGTTAATTTTATTCTAAGACTCTTCACTGTATCCCACAAATTTTGCTAAGTTGTGTTTTCATTTTTATTTAGTTCAAGGTATTTCTAAATTGCTCTTGAAATTTCTTCTTTGATCCATATGTTATTTAAAAGTATGCTGTTTAGTCTGAAAGTATTTTGGGATTTTCTAGCTATCTTTCTGTTATTGATTTCTAGTTGAATTCCACTGTGGTCTGAGAGCAAATATTATACGATTTTTATTCTATTAAATTTTCAATAGAATTAAATTTGTGTTTTGTGGCCCACAATGTGGTCAGTCATGATGAATGTTCCTTGTGAGCTTGAGAAGAATGTGTATTCTGCTGTTGTATGATAAATTAGTCTATAGATGTCCATCATATCCAGCTGAGTGATGTTGAGTTCAACTTTGTCCTTACTAATTTTCTGCCTGCTGGATCTGTCCATTTATGATAGAGGGGTGTTGATATCTCCAAATATAATAGTGAATTACTCTATTTCTCCTTGCAGTTCTATCCATTTTTACCTCATGCATTTTGATGTTGTTTGTTAAGTGCACATACATTAAGAATTGTTATATCTTCTTTGCGATTTGACCCCTTTAAAATTATGTAATTCCCCTCTTTATCCCTGACAATTTTTCTTGGTCTGAATTCTGCTCTGTATGAAATTTATCTGACTATGTCTTGTTTTTTTTTTTTTTTGTCTTTTTTCGTGTCCGGCAACGGATTGCAACCCTCAGTGTCGCGCCCATACCGGACCAGGACCGGCAACGGGATCGCAGCCCTCAGTGTTGCACCCGCACCTCGCTCAGCCAGTGAGCGGGAACCGGTCTGTATGTGGGATCTGAACCCTCGGCGGGAGCGCCGCCGCGCTCCCAAGCGGCGCACTGTAGCAGTGCGCCACCAGGCCGGCCCCAACTATGTCTTGTTTTTTGATTAGTGTTAGCATGGTATATTTTCCCCATCCTTTTACTTTTAATCTATATGTATCTTCATATATAAACTGAGTTTCTTGTAGACAACATGTGGTTGGGTCTTATTTCTTGATCCACTCTGATAATCTCTGTCTTTTAATTGGTGCATTTAGACTATAGAAAATCAAAATGATTACTGATATAGGGGATTAATATCGACTATGTTTGTTATTCTCTACTGTTTGTTGCCCTTATTCTTTGTTCCTTTTTTTGTCTTCCACTCTTTTTCTCCTTTTGGGTTCTAATTGAGCATTTTATATGATCTTTTTTTTTCTGAATTTTAGTAGCATATCAGTTATACGTTTTTAATTACCCCTTTTAGTGGTTGCTCTAGAATTTGCAATATAAATTTAAAACTAATCCAAGTCCCCTTTTACATAACACTACATTACTTCATGGGTAGTGTGAACTTTTAATAGTGAAATAATCCTAATTCCTCCCTCCTATCCTTTGCATCATTACTGTAATTCATTTGCTTATAGATAATTGCATATATATATATATATATTCTAATATACTGTTGCTAATATTATATTGAACAAACTGTTATCTGTTATATCAATTTGGAAAAAAGAAATAAAAGTTTTAATTATAACTTCTTATTTTTTATCTGATGATCTTACTTTCATTTATTTATTTATTTTTAATTGGAACATAATTGATTATACATACCTGTGGGGTACAGCATTGAATATCAATACCTGTGTGCAATATGTGATACTCAAATCAGGATTAATATTATAATTATAATTATACAGTGTAATCATTTTTTGTGGCTCTTTATCAGTTTCTTGCTAACCTCTCTCCCTCCCCTTTCCCACTTCTGGTGTCCTCAGTTTCATTTTTTCCTTTGAAGGTTCAATGAATTATTGTGATTGTTGTTTCTTTCTATTTTTGTTTGTTATTTTTTTCAGCTCCCATTTATGAGTGAGGACATCCAGTATTTCTCTTTCTGTGCTTGATTTATTTTTTCTAAGTTCATTCATGTTGCTATGAATGGTAGAATTTCATTTCTTTTTATGGTTGAGCAGTATTCCATTGTGTATATATATCACATTTTCTTTATCCAGTTGTCCGTTGATGGACATTTAGGTTGGTTCCAACTCTTAGCTAATATAAGTAGAGCTGTGATAAACATGGAAGTGCAGGCGTCCTGTCAACATGATGATTTCCATTCCTTTGGGTATATACCCAGCAGTGGGATTGCTGTATCAAATGAGAGTACTATCTGTAGTTGTTTGAGGAACCTCGATACTGTTTTCCATAATGGCTGCACAAATTTATAGTCCCACCAACAGTGTAGGAGAGTTCCCTTTCTCTGCATCTTTGCCAGCATTTGTTATTCTCTGTCTTTTTGATAATGGCCAGTCTAACCGGCATAAAGTGATATCTCAAGGTGGTTTTCATTTTCATTTTCCTGATGCTTAGTGATTTTGAGCATTTTTTCATGTGTGTGTTGGCCATTTGTATATCTGCCTTTGAGAAATACCTATTCAGCTCCTCTGACAAGAACAGCAGGGGCACACGTTGGGGAAAGGACAGCCTCTTCAATAAGTGGTGCTGGGAAAACTGGATAGCCTTGTATAGATGAATGAAACTAAACCTGTATCTCTTGTCATATACAAAAATTAACTCAAAATGGATTGAAGACTTAAATATAAGACCTGAAATTATAAAACTCCTAGAAAGAAAACATAGTGGAAACATTTCAGGAAGTAGGACTGGGCAATGACTTTATGCATAAGACCCTGAAAGCATAGGCAACAAAAGAAAATATAAACAAATGGGCTTATATCAAACTAAAAGGATTCTGCACAGCAAAAGAAACAGCTAACAGATTGAAAAGGCAACCTACAGAATGGGAGAAAATATTCACAAAATATGCATCCAGCAAAAGATTAATGTCCAGAATACATGAGGAGCTCAAACAACTCAACAGTAAAAAAACAAACAAACAAAAAAAAAACCAAGTAATTTTCCTTTCTTTATGTAAATTGAGTCTCTGACTTTTATCATTTTCCTTCTCTCAAAACAGAAATACCACGTGTTCTCACTCATAACTGGCTGCTAGGAAGGAAAGAGAGGAGGGAGGGAGGGGAGAAGAAAGGAGGTAAGAAGGAAGGAATGAAGGAAAGAAAGATAAAAAGACCACAACAATATGTTGAACTTTCAGGAGAGAACAAACCTAAGGATACTAGAGATGGGGGGGGAGGGAGGGAGGAGATTTGGGAAGTGATAGGTCAGGTAAAGGGCATAAAGAAATATCATGATTTGTAAGAATTAAT
Organism: Galeopterus variegatus; assembly: GCF_000696425.1. Classification (NCBI taxonomy): domain Eukaryota; kingdom Metazoa; phylum Chordata; class Mammalia; order Dermoptera; family Cynocephalidae; genus Galeopterus; species Galeopterus variegatus. Next base: position 94,003 of record NW_007733325.1, on the reverse strand, counting down.
ATGCTAATGATAAATTTAGAAATTTAATTAACAACAAGAATTTCTTTTAATGTTTTCTGCAAGGCAGGTCTACTGGCAACAAATTCCCTCAGTTTTTGTTTGTCTAAGAAAATTTGTATTTCTGAAAGATAATTTCACAGGGTAAAGAATTCTAGGTTGGTGAGGTTTTTTTTCTCTCAATGCTTTAAATATTTCACTTCTCACTCTTGGTTTCACGGTTTCTGAGGAGAAGTCATATGTAATTCTTATCTCTGCTCTACCTTAAGTAAGGTGTTTTTTCACTCTGGCTTTTTTTTTAGGATTTTTTCTCTATCTTTGATTTTCTGTAGTTTGAAAACAACATGCCTAGGTTTAGTTTTTTTGGGACTTATTCTGCTTGGTGTTCTCTGAAAAATCTGGATCTGTGGTTTGGGGTCTGACATTAATTTGGGGAAATTATCAATTCATTATTGTTTCAAATATTTCTTTTGTTCCATTGTTTGTTTCTTCTCCTTTTGGACTTCCCATTATGCATAAGTTACACCTTCAAGCTCAGATATTCTTTCCTCAGATGTGTCCAGTCTACCAGTAAGCCTATCAAAGACATTCTTCATTTCTGTTACAGTGTTTTTGATCTCTAGCATTTCTTTTTGGTTCTTTCTTAGAATTTCCATCTGTCTACTTGCATTGCCCATGTGTTCTTATATGCTGTCTACTTTTATCCACGAAAGTCCTTAGCATCTCAATCATAGTCATTTTATATTCTGATTTGATAATTCCAATATCCCTGCCATATCTGAGTCTGGTCTGATGTCTCTTCAAACTGTGGTTTTTGCTTTCTGGTACATCTTGTAATTTTTTCTGGATAACCAGACATCATGTGCTGGGTAAAAGGATTTGCTGCAAACAGGCCTGTAACAGTATCGTGGTAAAGTGTGGAGGAAGGGGATGTGTGCTATAGTCTTATGAGTAGGTCTCAGTCTTTTAATGATTATGTGCCTCTGGACAGTGAATTCCACACGTGCTTCTCATTTTGCCCCCACTCCTTCCTGGGACAGGTGGCTAGAGTGAGATAGAATAGGATATTTTTCTTCTTCCAGGTCAGTTAGGCTCTGCTTAAACCCCAGCACATTAGGCTTTCATTAAATAGTTTGTCCTGAGGGCAGACCTTGTGAAGAACAGAATGCTCTGGCATATTTTAGAATGATTCCTTTTACCCTCTCCCTGCTTGAAGCATGAGGGGATTTTCTTTCAGTATTTACTGTGAGAACCAGGAAGTAAAACTCACAAGTTTGGGAACCCCCCAATGACTGGGTCCCCCTGATGTTTTTTACCTCTCATATTTGTTCACAGGGTGTTTCCAGCAATTAGTCAGTTATAATTCAGGTTTCCCTACCTCCACACTGGTTCCTGTGGAGGTTTGTGCTTGTGGGTCTCTCTTCCAGCAAGCCACGATTTTCTGCATTTGCTTGTAGGTCTCTCAAATTTGGGGGGCAGTGGTTTGCCCTATAATCTCACCTCTCTAATGGATCTAAGAAGTATTGTTGATTTTTAGTTTGTTCAGCATTTTACCAATTTACTTGTTCTTAGAGTGGAGCAGCTTCTTATATGCTGGGCCAGAACCTGGAAATCCCCTGTGTTTTTTGAGAATAATCTTTCCATTCAACAAATATACTGAGTGCCTACTATGTGCTTGGAGATATAGCAGCAATAACACAGGTATATTTATTGCTCCGGGAATGGAGGTGTGTATTAATAGATGATTTCTTGCTTTTCTTTTGTTGCTTGTTTTTTTTGTTTCTTTCTTTTTTTTTTTTATTTTGTCAATATACAATGTGGTTAGTTATTGTGTCCCATCACCAAAACCTCCCTCCCTCCTCCCTCTCCCCCCTCCCACCCAGATCTTTTGTTTTTTTTTTTTTACAGTGAGATATATTTATGTACTACTTTTATAATAGAAACATTAGATTTAATTAAAACATTAAGTTTAATTAAAGAAAAAGACTCCTGGCAAAACAATGAAGTCAAGCTACTGTAAGGGAAGATGCATTTTGGAGAATTCTATGTGCCAGGTGCTAAGTCTTCAAGGACAGCCTGAAGAATAGAAATTTCATTGGAAGACAGCCAACTTTAGGATGCTGATGAAGGCTGTGAACTCTGTGCTGAAGTAAATTAAAAAGGTGGAAGATGGTCTTAGAACATATGTTCAAAGTATTTTAATATCATATTTTGAAGAATAGTAGGATTATTTAGGCTTGACAGAGTGGGGAGAATGGAGTGCCTATTAAGAAGATGGCAACATAGGAGAAAAGGCATGGAGCCACAAGTAAGTAATCTGATGCGGCAGCGCACAGAAAAGGAATTGGTTTAAAAAAAAAAAACTAAGAAAGGAGTGGGAGTGTATTTTAGGGATCCTAGTTGCAAGCAACTAAACGCACTCCAGCTATTTAAAGCAATAATGACATTTGTTAGTGAATATTAGGTGGCTCACAGTATCATTGGAAGGACTGAAGAAACAGGCTTAAGGCTAATCTTCCAAGAATAATACCCAAAACCACACCATAGAACTGGCTTGCTGAGGAGGAAATTGCTGTCTCTGCCACTAGCAAATACTAAGGGTCAGGAACTCTACTTGACTATAACTGCTACTACTGCCAATACCAATGCAATGTCTGTACTGCTGCTGCCCTGAAAGTTGGATGCCTCTGCCACCACTTGTGCCAAAAAAAAAAAAAAAAAGTGAGCTTGCACAGAGCCAGTTCCTTCATGTTGCTCGGTTGCAAATCAATGTCTTACATAAGTGTGCCCATTTGGCAGATCCTAGGTTACATGCCTGCTTCCTAGCTGCAAGGGAAGATAGTAATTTGAGTTCTGTCTTCTATAGTTAAAGGGTAAACAATGAGCAATAGGTAAAGGTTTTAAAGTAGGAGAATGCTTGCTATTTCAACTGCTTTTAAGGCATTTGTAAAATTAGTAAAATTAAAGGTAGCAAGAACAGTTGGCAATTTGCAATGGCAGAGATAAAAGAAGATATAGTTCAACCGAAGCAGAGAGGGTAGATAGGAAGAGACATGATACAAGATACTTCAGGAATAGAATGCAGAAAGGAGAAGGAGTAAAGAATTTACGAAGTCTGTTTCTCATCTTAGATAACTCCACAAGATTAGCTATCCTGTTTTGTTGTTGTTGTTTTGGTTTGGTTTACTAGAATACAAGTGTTTATTTCCACAAATAATATTGCTCATTACAGGTCGATTTTTTTTTCACTTGCTGAGTATTATACACTGTACTTAAAGGAATTTTTCAGCTACAAATTTCAGAAGGCTTTTCAATCTTCATTAGCTCTCTTGGTATTCAGCTCATTATCTGGGGAAAAAATTATCATTCAGTTATTTATCCACCCCTTTATTCATTCATTTAACATTTTTTAGCACAGTCTATTGACCACGTATGAGTTTTAAATCTATGAAGGCATATTATTATAATAATTATACTAGATAAATATAATAATAGCATAATTATTTTATAAATGTAAGTGTTTTATAAATATAAAATATGAATGACAAAATTATAGTGCAAAGATGTATAACAAAAGGTAGAAATAGGCAAGTGTTGTAAGAGATGCTCAAAAAATATTTCAAATTTCACAGGACTGAGAAATTATTTTCATTTTGGGCTTTGAGAATTTAAAGAAAGTTTTCATATATGGACATTTGAACTTGCAGGACAGGTAGAATTGGTATGTATAGAGATGTGCATTAAAGGGAAGGGAACAGCATGAGCAACAAGGAACATTTGAAGCAAGAAAAAGCGGTCAGTTTGGGCTGCGGTTCAGGATGTAAAGGGATGAAGTAGAAGGGGTACATGGAGACTATATTGTGGAGTATCTTGAATGCCAGGCTGAGGGGTCTGGATAGCATCCGGTAGGCAATGGGGAGCCACTGAAGGATTTGGAGTCTAGAGTGACACAATCAGAGTTGTGCTTTAGGATGATGAATATGACAACTGTGAGGAGAGCGGCCTCAGGACTCAGAAGCAGGGAGATCAGACAGCAAAGTATCGCAGTGGTCCAGGTGAGAGATAATGATGAGTAGTGAAGAGGTAATGGAGAGAAAGAAATGGATCTCAAAACTGCTGTGGAGTGGAGCTGATTAGGTGTGCGCCGCAAGGGAAAAGACTAAAAGTGACAGTTAGGTTTTCAGCCTGGATGAATAAGAAGAGTGTTGCGCTTTAGACTACATAGATAACTTGAAAAAGAAAAAAAAAATTTGGTCATTATTACATAGACAAAGACAAACAGTTGAAATAATTATTTAGACAATTTAAATGGAAAAAACTGCCACTGAGGGAAAAGAAAAGTTATCACATCTAACTCAAAGAGTTTCATCGTATAAATCACTCAACATTCCCTTTTATCATTATTATGTAAACAGAGGTAGGTGAACTCATGACGAATGAGAAACAATAAGATAAGTTATTTGCTGATAGGAGAATCCAAAATTAATCATTTGTCACCAATTAGTAATATATTAAATGTTATTAAAATAGAGTATTAGACAATTTAAGCTTTATGAGGGCAGGAACTTTGCCTGTGCTGTTCAGTGCCACAACTCACACATCTAGAATTGTGTAGGCAATCAATAAATATACATCAAATGAATAACTATGTACAGCTAACTGGAAAAATTTTACCCTGATCTCATTTCTAATGCCATTGTTCTAATGGGTAGGCTCTGTGAATCCAACAAAGAAACTACACAAAAATGAAATTATAGGGTGACAGATTAATAGGACAGAAGAGAAACAATTGTTTCTGTTCTTCTGTTTTTGAGCAGTGAAATGTTCATCAGTTTCACTTCTATTGGGTGAAAATAAACACCTGCCCCAAATACAAAACAAAAACAAAACAAAAAAATACCAGAAACAATATCAGACTTGAACAGAGCCAGCTAAATAAATTGCAGGGGCCAGTGCAAAACAAAAATGTGGGGCTTCTTGTAAAAAAATGCCATTAGAGGTACTAAAATAGAAAGCTTTTTTCCCTCTCTTCTTCAGCCTATCGCCCCCTCCCCCTCAACTTTTAATAGTGCTTTCTATTTGCTATTTATTACCATTCTAAATAGTACAAAATAAAATTTAAAATTAATAACATTAATTTTATCATTCATCTTTATATTGTGCAATGCCAGTTTCAGTTGCAAATACATGAGCATCAAACTCATACGTGGAATCACCAAAATTACACAATTCATATTTCATAGCTCATACATGCATGTGTATGCATTTTGTTCTTGCCAGAAGAGTAGAAACACTGCACAAAACTTAACAGTTTTTCTTTCACTTATTATTACACTCATATTCTACCAATACTCTATATTCAGCTTACTAATGAATATGGAAGGACTGAAAGGAAAAGGAACAATGGCTTGTTCTAACTTTCTCTTGTCTTATGTGCATTGTTCTCAGCTTAAGTAGTTGGATGATATGGAGAAGTACACTAGTAAGAAAGAATATGATAGGGTTCCTCGATAGCTCATGTTTTTTAGAACGCCATTGCTTTCTTTCTGTTAGAGACAAGTTCTTGTCGGAATGGAAAGTGTGGCCTCTCTGACTGACAGCATCTTTCTTACTCATATTAAATCTCACTCAACTGCCTCACTGAGTGGGCCCACAGGAATTCTGTGCTCTGGGGCATCATGAATGCTATATGCAAATAAGGTGGAGTGATGGTGGACATGTGTATTGCATGTATTTCCTCTACTCGCTTGCATGCTCCATTGTCCCATCCGACGACATTTACAAAACACAATTTCAAAGATACAATTATTAAGAATATTAAGATGGCGAAAGCAGAACATTAAATCAAGCACTGGGATCTTGTGGGTGTGGAGTCCTGTGTGCCTCCACAGGTCACATGCCTATGAAACTAGCCTTGCACTTTATCCTCTCCATCTCAAATCCTTCAGTGTTCTCCCAAACATTAAAAAAAGTGAAAAAACTATGTGTCTTGACAAAGAATGTGGGTGGTGACATCAGAGTGAGGTAGCAAACTATCCTGATCTAGCCATCTACAATAAAAACCATAACAAAGAAACTCACGGTCCCTTTGGTCAGAAAAAGAGAAGGATTAAAATTACTCATTTTCTTCTGCCAGTTGGAGCATCTGTGAATATCATTATTTGCATCTCTACAAGAATCATCATTAGATATTTGGATTTTCCTATACAAGACCTCCAACACCCATATGACCACAGTTGGTCACAATCTACAAAAAGTCCCACATGTTCACACTTCCAGAAAAACACATAAAGGATAGGCAAAGCCCCACAGCAAGATGTCTACCATCATAGATAGGAAAGAAAGGTAGAAAGCATGAAAGGAAGGAAGGAAGGAGAGAAAGAGAAAGAGAAGGAAGGAGGGACAGAGGAGTGGAGGAAGGGAGGGAGGATGGCAGAGGATAAATAGACAAGCAGGTGAAAGACAGATGAGGGCTGAATGGTGAATAAGAGAGAAAATAATAATTAGGACAAATAGAAGAGTGAACTGGGTGAGTTATACTATGGTGAAATAAACCACTTAACTTCTGTTCTGCATTGACAGAAAACAAAGTTGAGCGATTCAAAACTCTGACTTGATTACAGATTAAAACTTATTTTCTCTAAAGACAGGAGACACCCTCTATCCCATAGATACATAGCTAGTTGAGAAATTATGAAAGATTTAAAACTAATAACAGAATTAAAGAAGTATAATATCCTATTTCACTAAGCGACAGAGTAAAACTTAACCAGTTTCTGTCTCTGATAGCGCTCATCAAATTTCTTAAAAGGAAATTGAGTTTCTTACCTCATTAGCCAAGTCTAGGTAATGCTAGTTTGCTGTTTCTTACTTTATTAATATTTCTAAGATGCCCATTAGTTTTAGCTGCAACTAGGCATCTGTGCACACAGAGTCACAGCCAAAAAGACTTTGAGTTTCTATTGTTTATGAGGAGTATGAGGTCGCCGAAGAAACAACACATGACATTTGTACCAGATGCTGTTTGGGTTCTTAAAAAGCTATTCCAAGTGAATTCCTTTAAAATTGAGACCTTATTGAACATTATAGTACATTTTCCTCCAAGGACATCAGCAAGAGCAGAATTTTAAAAACAAGGTCACTATGGGCCGAGCCCGTGGTGCACTTGGGAGAGTGCGGCACTGGGCCGCGGGTTTGGATCCTACATAGAGATGACCGGTGCACTCACAGCGCTCACTGAGCGCAGTGTGGCCGGTCTCAAAAAGGACAAAAAAAAAAAAAAAAAAAAAAAAAAAAAAAAAAAAAAAAAAAAAAAAAAAAAAAAAAAAAAAAAAAAAAAAAAAAAAAAAAAAAAAAAAAAAAAAAAAAAAAAAAAAAAAAAAAAAAAAAAAAAAAAAAAAAAAAAAAAAAAAAAAAAAAAAAAAAAAAAAAAAAAAAAAAAAAAAAAAAAAAAAAAAAAAAAAAAAAAAAAAAAAAAAAAAAAAAAAAACCAAGGTCACTATATCTGAGAGTAGGTCACAAGCACAACACACTTCTTTGGTTTAATTTTAGTGTTCTCTCTCCTTCCTCTTTTTTTTTTTTTTCTGCAGGGGTAGTTGTAGTCTTCCTGTCTATGTATAGGAGGGCATATTTACTAAATTTTATTGAAACATAATTGATTATACATATTTGTGGGGTACAGAGTTGATTATCAGTATTGGTATACAATATGTGATGATCAAATCAAGTTAGTTGGCATATTCATCATTACAAAACATACTCATTCATTGCATTCATTAACCAATTTCTCCCTAAACTCCTTTTCTCTCTCTCCTCTAATAACCACAGTTCTGTTCTCTTCTTCTGAAAGTTTAACACATTATTGTGTTTGTTTCCTTCTTTCCTTCCTTCTTTCATCCACCTTTCCTTCCTTCCTTCCTTTCTTTCTTCTTTCTTTTTTAGCTCCCGCTTATGAATGAGGACATGCAGTATTTCTTTTTCTGAACCTGGCTTATGTCACTTATAATTTTCTCCAAACTCATTCATGTTGCTATGAATGGCAGAATTTCATTCTTCCTTATGGCTGAGTAGTATTCCATTGCATATATAGACCACATTTTCCTCACCCAGTCATCTGTTAATGAACATTTAGGTTGGTTTCAACTCTTGGCTATTGCAAATAGAACTACAGTAAACAAAGGAGTGCAGGTATCCCTTCAACATGATGATTTCCATTCCTTTGGATATATACCCAGCAGTGGGATTGCTGGATCGAATGGAAGTTCTATCCATAGTTGTTTGAGGAAACTCCATACTGTTTTCCATAATGGCTGTACTAATTTACAATCCCACCAACAGTGTAGAAGGGTTCTCCTTTCTCCACATCCTTCCTAGCAATTATTATGCTCTGTCTTTTTGATAATGGTCAGTCTAACTGGGGTGAGATGATATCTCAGTATGGTTTTGATTTGCATTTCCCAGATGTTTAGTGATGCTGAATATTTTTTCATGTACATGTTGGCCATTTGTATATCTTCCTTTAATAAATGCCTATTCAGCTCCTTTGCCCATTTTTTAATAGAGTTACTTGTATCATTACTGCTAAGATGTTTGAATTCCTTGTATATTGTGGATATTAATCCTTTGTCAGATGCATATTTACAAATATTTTCTCCCATGCGGTAGGTTGTTTTTTCACTATGTTAATTGTTTCTTCTGCTGTGCAGAAGCTTTTTAGCTTAATATAATCCAAATTATTTATTTTTTCTTTTGTTGCATGTGCTTTTGGGATCTTATTCATAAATTCTTTGCTCAGTCCTATTTCCTAAAGTGTTTCTCCTATGTTTTCTTTTAGGAGTTTTATACTTTCAGGTCTTATACTTAAGTCATTAATCCATTTTGAGTTGATTTTGGTATATGGCAAGAGGTACAGGTATAGTTTCATTTTTCTACATATGGATATCCGGTTTTCCCAGCAGCATTTATTGAAGAGGCTGTACATTCCCCAGTGTATGTTCCTGGAACCTTTTTCAAAGGTCATTTGGCTGTAAGGATGTGGGTTGATTTCTGGGCTCTCAATTCTGTTCCATTCGGCCATGTGTCTTGTTTTTACACCAGTACCATCCTGTTTGGGTTACTATAGCTTTGCAGTATAATTTGAGGTCAGGTTGTGTAATGCCTCTCGCTTTATTTATTTATTTGCTATTTTGGGTTTTTTGTTGCTCCATATGAATATTAAGATTGTTTTTTTTTTCTATTTTTGTGGTGAATATCATTGGTATTTTGATGGGGATTGCATGGAATCTGTAGATTGCTTTGGGTAGTAAGGACATTTTCACAATGTTAATTCTTCAAATCATTGAACATGAAATGACTATCCATCTTTTTGTGTCCTCTTTTATTTTTTTTTTTCAGTAGTGATTTGTAGTTTTCATTGCAGAGACCTTTCATTTCCTTGGTTAAATTTTTTCGTAAGCATTTAATTTTGGGGGTGATATTGTAAATGGGCTTGCTGTCTTGATTTGTTTTTTCTGCTAGTTCGTTGTTGGAGAATAAAAATGCAACTGATTTTTGTATATTGATTTTGTATCCTGCAACTTTACTAAATTCGTTTTTCAGCTCTAGGAGTTTTCTGGTAGAGTTTTTAGGTTTTTCTACGTATAGGATCATGTCATCTGCAAAGAGGGACAATTTCCCCTCATCTTTTCCAATTTGGGTAATCTTTATTTCTTTCTCTTGCCTGATTTCTCTGGCTAGTTATTTTTTAAATTTTAATTTATCAGTATACAATATAGTTGATATTTGTGTCCCTTTACCAATTCCTCGTTTCCCTCCCTCCCTCTCCCCCTCCTCCCTGTCAACATCATATCTGTTCACTTATCTTAACAAAATCAAAGAATTGTTTTGGCTAGTACTTTTAATACTACATTAAGTAAGAGGGGTGAGAGTGGGCCTCCTTGTGCTGTTTCTATTCTTAAGAGAAATGCTTTCAGCTTTTCCCCATTTAGAATGATATTGTTAGTGGGTTTGTCATATATGGCTTTTAATGTGTTCAGATACCTTCCTTCTATACTTAATTTACTGAGAAGCTTTATCATGATGGATGTTGAACTTTGTCAAATGTTTTTTTCCAGATGTATTGAGACAATCATATTTTTTGGTCCTTATTTTGCTCTTGTGGTGTATCATATTTATTGATTTACACATATTGAACCATCCTTGGATCCCAGGGATGAATCCCACTTGATCATGATGTTTAATCTTATTGATGTACTGCTATATTCTGTTTGCTAATATTTTGTGTAGGATTTTTGCATCTATGTTCACCAAGGATATTGGACTGTAGTTTTCTTTTTTCTGTTTTATTTTTGTCTGGTTTTGGTATCAGAGTGATGCTGGCCTCTTAAAATGAGTTTGGTACAATGGCCTCTGTTTCAATTTTTGGAATAGTTTGAAAAGAATTTCTATGAATTATTCTTTCAAGGTTTGGTAGAATTCAGCAGTGAAGGAATCCAGTCCTGGGTTTTTTTTGGGGGGGAGACTGCTGATTACTGTTTCAATATCATTTATTGTTACTGGTCTGTTGAGGTTTTCTATGTCTTCTTGGTTCAGTTTTGGTAGTTTGTATACGTCCAGAAACTTACTAATTTCCTCCAGGTTTTTAAACGTGGTGACACAAAGTCGTTCAGTATAGTTTCTAATGATTCTTTTTATTTCTGTATCAGTTGTAATGTATCCTTCTTAATTTCTGATTTTTGTCATTTGGGTCTTCTCACTTCTTTTTTTTAGTTAGTCTAGCTAATCATTTGTCTATTTTGTTTTCTTCTCATAAAACCAAGTTTCAGTTTCATTGATCTTTTGTATCATTGTTTGTTTCTGTTTCATTTAGTTCTGCTCTGATCTTAATTATTTTTCCCGTCTACTAATTTTGGGTTTGGTTCTTGTCTGTCTAGTTCTTTGAGGTGTAACATTAGGTTGTTTATTTCGAGTCTTTCTATTCTTTTCATGTAAGCATTTATTGCAATAATCTTCCCTCTTCGTGCTGATTTACAATATCCCATGGTTTTGGATGATGTTTCTTTATTTTCATTAGTTTCAAGGCATTTTTGATTTCCTGTTTAGTTTCTCCTTTGGCCCATAGGTCGTTCAAAAACATTTTGTTTAATTTCCATGTGTTCATATAGTGTCTGAAGTTTTGCTTATTATTGACATCTAGTTTTAACCCACTTTCATCTGAAAGTATACTTGGAATGATTTAAATATTTAAGAATTTGTTGAGATTTGGTTCATGACCTAACATGTGGTCTATCCTGGAGAATGTTCCATGTGCTGATGAGAAGAATGTAAGTTCTTTAACTGTTGGATGAAATGCTCTATAGGTGTCTGCCAAGTCCAGTTGGTTTAAAATGTAGTTTTAATCCTGTGTTTCTTTGTTGATGTGTTGCCTAGATGATCTGTCATTGTTGAGAGAGGGATGTTGAGGTCTCCAACTATTATTCTGTTGGGGGGTCTATCTCTATGTTTAGGTCTAACAGTGCTTTATATAACTGGGTGCTCTGATGTTGGATTCACATATATTTATGATTGGTATATCATCTTGCTGGATAGATCCTTTTTTCATAATATAATGACCTTCTTTGTCTCTTTTTTACAGTTTTTGGTTTTAAGTCTATTTTATCCAATATAAGAATGACTACTATTACTCATTTTGGATTTCCATTTGCTTTGTATTTCTTTTTCCATCTCTTCACTATTTGTTTGATTTTTTACAGGTGAGATGAGTTTCTCATAAACAGAATATAGATGGGTCTTGTTTTTAAATTCGTTTAGCCAGTCTGTGTATTTTAGTAGGGAATTCAATCAATTTACATTTAGGGCTGTTATTGAGAGATATTGCCTTACTCTTGACATTTTATTGATTTCTTTCCGTTTGTTTTAAATGTCTTTTGTTCCTTTCTTTCCCTTTTATTGTTTGTCTTCAGCGTTTGTTGGTTTTTTGATGTGGTAAGACATAGTTTCTTTCTGTTTCTTGTTTGCATATCTATTCTACCAATTGTTCTATCATGTGTATTCATGGCGGTGATTCTCAGTTTTTGGATTCCAGGTGCAGGATTCCCTTGAGGATTTCTTATAGGGCAGTTCATGCAGTGGTAAACTCCCACAGTTTTTGTTTGTCTGGAAAATACACTTTTTCTACTCCATTTCTGAAGGACAGGCCTACTAGGGATAGTATTCTTGGCTGGCAAGTTTTCTTTTTAGTACTTTGAATATATCATCCCATTCTCTTCTGGCCTGTAAGGTTTCTGCTGAGAAGTCTGCTGTTAGTCTGATGGGGGCTCCCTTGATGCTTTTCTCTTCCTGCTTTTAGGATTCTCTCTTTGTCTTTGACTTTTGACAGTTTGACTACAATGTGCCTTGGAAAGGACCTTTTTGTATGGAATCTGGGGATATTCGAAACTCTTGGATCAGGAAGTCTGTATCTCTCCCAATACATGGAATTTTTCACTATTATTTTGTTAAGTAGAATCTCAAGGCCTTCTTTTTACTCCCCTTCTGGAACACCCATGATTTGGGTGTTTGTGTGCTTAAGGTTGTCTGATAGCTCTTGTAGATTTTCTTCATTTTTAAGAATTCTTTTTTTTTTTTTTTTTTTTTCCCCCTTTGTTTTTTTCAAAAAACCTTTTTTTTG
>NW_007733325.1:50806-81322 GCF_000696425.1 Galeopterus variegatus | reverse complement strand
TTTTTTTAATTTTTTTTTTTTTTTTTTTTTTTTTTTTTTTTTTGTCCACTTGTGTTATTTCAGAAAGACTATCTTTGAGATTGGAATTTTGTGTGTGTGTGTGTTGTCTCTAGCCTCTTGCTTAAGCTCTCATTTTTTTTTATTTCATTGAATGAATCCCTTCAGTTACATGAGTTCTGTTACATTATTTTTTAATGTTTTTAAAATCTCTTTATAAAGATTATCCTCCATATCCTGAATTGTTTTTATAATTTTATTGTGTCATCTATCTTAGTCCTCTTGTATCTCATTGAGTTTCCTTAAGAATGTTTTTCAGAATTCCTTTTTAGTCATTTCAAGGGCTTTCTGCTCTATGGAGTCCAGTACTTGAGAATTGTTATATTCCTTTGGTAGTGTCATATTTTCTTGTTTTGCCCTTTTTCTAGTATCCCTACATTGATGTCTGGTCATCTGGTGGAACGGTTGCTTTTTATTTTACTCTAGAGTGGATTTTGAGGAAAGAGACTCCCTCCTTTAGATGTGTTTTATATTGACTGTTGGCCCTGGGCAGATTTGTTGGCACCCTGGCTAGTGTCCCATGCCCCTGATAGGTGCAATCTGGTATGCTGAAGGAAATCAACTTGAATGGATAGCCCTGGGTGAGGTTTCTCTTTCCTCTTTCCTGCAAGCAGAGGCTTCTCCTGGGTCCTTGCTTCTCCCTCTTTCCTCCTGCCCAGTAAAATGCAGAAATCCTTGGATCTGTGTGAGATTCAGCTGGAGGTGCCTGGGCTGGACATCATGAGGGAGCAAGACTGAATGCTGTATGGGGAGAAGGGTGGCTGTAGTCATAGTGCTCTGAGGTTGGAATGTGGAAACAGTGGTGGCTATGAGGTTGTGCTTTCCTTCCCAGTTCTAGAGCTGGACTGCCAAGGATCGTGCTGCTGAGTTGTTTCTCAGGAGCTTGGTGGGCTCATTGAGTGATCCCTCAGTGGAGCATCCTGTCTCTCTACTTGTGGGCTGTGGGAAGTACATTGGATAAGCCCTCTGTGGAGCACCCAGTCCAGCCATCTTTAGGTGGTGGTTGGAGCTGCTGGTGCCCTGTCCAGCCACCTGTGTGGGTTAGGTGGGTCTGCTGGGCCTGCATACATGGGGCAGCCTGGTCAGGCTGCCTGTGGGCAGTGCAGAGGGTTGCTAAGCAGTCCTGTAGTGAAGGGGCTGGTGTATTCACTTCTGGTTCTGCTGGCAAAATTGCTAGGCACAACATTTCAGGGTGGAGCCACCAAGCCACTTCTCTGATGGGGCAGATACACTCTATTTCCACTGGTCTGAGGGTATATTTGTTGTGTTAGAGACCTGTGAGCTATTTTTCTGAGTTGGGGGCTGAGGTGTACACAACTCAGTAACCTGGCAGGGTTGGGGGTCAGGGTGAAATGGGGTTGTTTCACCTGAGGAAGGTCTGCCTGTGTGATCCTGGAGACATTGGGGTGCATCACTTCAGTACTAGAGGTGGCTTCTCAGGATGCAGAACCTATCTAGCTGCTGTGAACCCAGTCTTACAGGTGCCAGAATTAGAAGAAGCAACTACTCCATCAGATGACAAGACATCAATATAGGAATACTAGAAAGAGGAAAAAACAAGAAAATATGACATAACCAAAGGAATACAATTCTCAAGTACCAAACTCCACAGAGCAAGAAATCCTTGAAATGACTAAAAAGGAATTCTGAGACACAGTCTTAAGGAAATTCAATGAGATACAAGAAGACTTAGGTAGATGACATAATAAAACCATAAAAACAATTCAGGATATAAAGGAGGAACTTTATAAAGAGATAAATACTTAAAAATAATGTAACAGAACTCATGGAACTGAAGGATTCATTTAACGAATCAGGGCATTGCTGCCTCTCCCATGAGTGTGATGGGTGGAGGATGTTGCCTTAAGGCTGGGGAAGCACTGTGGCTACGGCCCCATGCCAGGGTGCACTCCTGTAACAGCCCCAGTTTCAAGTTGGTGCTAATCTGTATTGGCTTGTGCTTCAAGGGTGGAGGGTGGAGAGTGCACATCCATGGCAATGTTCTAAGTCTCTAGTTTTGTAGGGCACTGTCCACATTTGGCTCTGGACTTGTCCTGCCAAAGGATCTGTGGTCCCATGTGGTGAGGATGGAGGTTGATGTGGATATTCTGCCTACATTTTTGCTGCCAGGGAAATTCTTCATGTGTCAAACCTGGTATCAGAGATGTGGTAGCTGAGGCCATGTGCCTCTCTCTCTTCTCTATATACCCTCCTGTGTTTTTGTTCTCCACTCCACAGCAATCTCACCAGTCTCTTATTGTACTCCCACACTCTCCCACCAATGCTCCCATCAGTATTTAGCTGTCAGTTGATCTGGTCCTTTCCTGTTTTTTTTCTTTTTTCTTTTTCTTTCTTTTTTTTGACCGGTAAGGGGATCGCAACCCTCGGCATGGTGTTCTCTGCACCATGCTCAGCCAGTGAGTGCACCAGCCATCCCTATATAGGATCCGAGCCCGTGGTCTCAGCGCTATCAGCACCTCACTCTACCGAGTGAGCCATGGGTCTGGCCCAATCTGGTCCTTTTCTGTTGGAGGAACATGCCCTGTGCACCTCTAGTCTGCTTTCTTCCTCTTCAAAATTTTAAATAAGTACATTGTACTGCTGCAGAACCTTTCACGAAACCAGTCAAAATGTTTTCCAGGAAAGACTTGCCTATGTTGCAATATTCAGAAGAAATTGTGCAGGTTGTTTTTCTTTTGCACACTTTACATAGCTACTGTAAGCAATAAGGAATGTCAATACAAATAAATGGAAAATAATGAAAATAGTTGGAAAGAACTCTAGGTTACATGCCTAATTTCAATGGCATAAGAGATTGCCTCTTTTTTGATTTTACTTTTTTCCAGCTTTATTGAAGTATAACTGATAAATGAAAATTGCATATATTTATAGTGTACAATGTGATTATTTGATATATGTATACCCTGTGGAATGATTACCACAATCAAGCTAATTAACACATGCTTCACCTGGTGAGAACACTTAAGATCTACTCTCTTAGGAAATTTCTAATATATAATACAGTATTACTAACTATAGTAAGATTGCTGCTTGAAACACTTAAATAATAATGGTACTTTGCTTCAGATAGGCTGCTTTCATTCATTGCCTTTACAACAATTCATTAATCAATTGAACCTCTCAGATTCCTACAAGGTAGAGTAAGTATTAACCAGTTTTCAGATGATAAGCTAGACACAGAGAGATTGAATTATTGGCCTGTTAGCACACACCCAACCAATGCCAGAACCAACAGGGAGCTCAGGGCCCTAATAAAGCATGTCAATTATTCTTTTTTAATTTAGAATATTACACATGCAGAAAAGTGAAGAAAACCTAAGTTTTCAGCTCAATGAATGTTCACAAATTGAATGTCACCATATAACAGCACCCATATGGAAAAACAAAACGAAACTAGCATCCCAGAATCCCTCCTCAAGTCTCCTTCCAGTCACTCCTTCGTAAATGGTAGCTATTATCCCGACTCATAACATATAGTAGTTTTGCCTATGTTTCTACTTCACATAATGGAATCATATTGTATGTACTTTTTGTGTACTCTTTTGGCTTACTATATTGTTTTTATCCATAGTGCTGATGGGCATTTGAATCCAGTGTTTAACGGTTATGAATAATGCTGCTGTGAGCATTCTTACACATGTCTTTTGTTGATCATATAAGAACATTTATGTTGGATGAGTAGCTAGGGGTAAAATTGCTGGGTTGCAGAGTATGCACATATTCAGCTTTTAGAAGAGACTATGAGAAAGTTTTTCAGAATAGTTCTCTCAATTTATACTCCCACCAGCTCTGTATGAGTTCCAATTGCTCCTGATATTTGCTGTCCTTCTCACTTTAGCAATTCTAGGTCAATATGTAATAGTATCTCATTGTGGTTTTAATTTGCAATTCCCTGATGATTAATGAGGTTGAGCAACTTTTGTATATTTATTGACTGTTTAGATATCTTCTTTTGAGAAGTGCCTATGCAAATATTTTATTCCTTTTTTATTGGGTATGCCATCTTTTTAAAAATTGATTTGTAGGTTTTTAAAATATATTCTGCATGTGTCCTCTGTCACATATATGGATTGCAAATAACTTATTCTGTGACTTGTCTTTATAATAATAGTTACTCATTAAGCATCAATAGTGCCTTTTTAAAAAGGCACTCCAAAATATCTCATTTATCCTCAACCATCCCCTTCAGATAGGCAAGAGAGAGAAATGCTGCCAGTTTTACAGATAGGGACAACATGAGCCAAATTAAAACATTAGATGCCTAGATGGGAATCTTATCACGCTATTTTTTTGATGTTCCATTAATACTAGATTCTATTTTGGATTCCTCTCCTCTCTACACTCTATTTTGGCACATTCCCCACCCCTCCAACCCCCACAGGTCTGCATACAATTTGACTACAAATTAACATTTGGTTTCCTCTTAGAGGAAGACCAATCTTGATGTCACTGTAACCAAAATTGGTTTACGGCTTTCTACTCCATTCCATGTTTCCAGAGAGATTTCACAATCATTAAACTGGTCACCAATTAACCACATTTATAATGAGGTTAAACTGGAGTACTGGTGAAAGGGTGTCTCACACATTAAAAGTACAGTAACTCCTATTTCATAACAGAAAATTCACAATGAAACTTTAAGGTTAGCTGAAGCAAAAGACTAAGGTACTCAGAAGGCTTACTTCAGGGAAAAAATGTGCTTTCAGATGCTCAGTCAATATTCATCAAAAGTTAGAAAGGAGGAAAGGTTTGTTCTGTCTCCAGACTGGCCCCAGAAGCCTGTAGTAGTTGAGCAGGACATATTTAAGTACTTCATAATAAAGAACAATACTTTGAACTTTGACAGAATTTTTTGTCAGAAAAATTTTGGAAAAAGTGTATACCATCACAAGAGTAAATCCAATATCCTGATGTTTGTGCCCTTGACCTAAAGCAAGGCTAGTAAAAGTTCCAGTAGGATTAGAAGAACGGTTCCAATGGAATGATTTCACAGATCTAAGGAAGGCTTATTCTCCCTTACCCAAGTATTTCCCTATCATCTGGTTGAAAATACACCCAAGATTTTATTTTCCACTTTAAGATTCTGCTCTCTATTAAAATTAAGTTTGGAAATGTGGGGTCATGGAATAAGGAACATTTTAAAAAATTATTTCAAACACTTTCTCAAGAATAGATTTGAATGAGGGAAAATGTGAGAGAAAGAGAGAGTAGTGTATTTATTGGGGGCTTTTAAGATATTGGGGCTTAAACTGAAGAAAGGGATCCTTTGGCCTAAATGTAACTTGTTCTGGATCTGTCTCCTTTCTGGATGAGCTGTGGTCCAAAATCAATTCTACATACTTTTTCCACTTTGAGTTCCTTTCCCATTGTCATTGCTCTCAAGAACATATTGTAATTCAATAAAGATAAGTTAACAAAAAACTGTATTTTAAAATAAGTCCTTAAGAGAATCTGCTTTAATAAAAATAGAGAAGAATAATGGTTAATTAGGATATATCAATTATTTTGTATAAAATAATTAATTTTTTTCTGTGGTTATTGAATACAGTTGCTGTTTTGCAAAAACGAAGAAAGGAATTATTAACTAAGGTAATCTTGAGTCTGATCCATCTGAATTATCTCAACTTCTGAATTGGTATAATCAGAATTTATGATGAGCAGCTCATATTTGATTAGTTCATAATACATTCTGTACAACATCCAGTGCAGTGGGCACTTAATAAAAATGCTTTGCAAGAGGATGTGCTTATCAATAGATTTTGCAATTATTGATTTCAAAATTCACAATATAATTATTCATGTATTAAATAACTAAGTACCTATGTCAGTCACTGTGCTAGGAGGGTAGAATATAAAATACATCCTCCTTGCATATGGAAGGTGACAGTCTCCTGAGAGGGGTAGCCATATAAATAAATTGTTGGAATGTAAATTAAGAAACGTTATAATTTTAGCAAAACATTATAAAATCACAAAAGACAAATTCACTATTTTGAGTTCAATGTCAGAGAAGACTTATCAAAGAAATCAACATCTGAAGTGGTTCTTGAAGAAAGAGCAGAAGTTGCTCAGTCTGTAGTGGGAGTGGGAAATCGTTGCAAGCACAAAGAAAGCATTGGTAACGGTAGTGGCAGGTCTAGTTTATATAAGAGGAACTTGGGATGATAATTTGGATGGTAATAAGGTCTAGGGGACTTCTCTTAAAGTGACAAATCCACCATTTCATAGAAGACACATCACTGCTCCATAGTTTGAGTATTTACTTGGGATGGCTTTGGAGGACTGAGAGAGGTTATGGGCACTCTAAAGCCCTCCAAATCTCTACCTACATGAAGGAATATGTTCAGGAAATGACATAGGATTGGTCTGGTTTGGCTGAAGCATTCAGGTGTGTGGGTGTGTGGAGTTAGGAAAGGTAACCCTTCCTCCGCTAGTAAAAATGACAAGAGATGAAACATTCACTGTCACCTGGGTGCACCAACGAGCCACCTGAGAGACCCAGTGACCACTGGCTTGGCAAATAGGCAGCTGGAGCTGGAACCAACCCATTCAGAGAGCCAGGCTCTGCCTCACCAATCTCTGGAGCAGCACCCTCATCCTGCCAGTGACCAACCCAGGCAGAGGGGAAGCTGCCCACAGCACTTCCTGAGGAAACCCTGCCAGGTGTTCCCATGCTTGTGCCCTCCCACCTTGCATGGCCTTGCTCTCCTGGCCAGTTTTGCCTCAAAGTCCCCAGCATGAAGCAGCATGTAGGTGGAGAGCAGCAGCAGCCACCAAGGTGAGCCAAGACCCATGTGGCACTGGGACTCAGTATAAGGCCCCAGAGGGAAGCACCCATAGGCCCAGAAGGCCTGGAAGTGAGCCGAGACCTGCATGGTACCGGGGGCTCAGTCTACAGCCACAGATTCCA
Organism: Galeopterus variegatus; assembly: GCF_000696425.1. Taxonomy (NCBI): domain Eukaryota; kingdom Metazoa; phylum Chordata; class Mammalia; order Dermoptera; family Cynocephalidae; genus Galeopterus; species Galeopterus variegatus. The sequence goes on along the minus strand of NW_007733325.1, from coordinate 74,334 downwards.
GAGCAAGAGCCAAGTTAGTGTAATACAGACACTGCCACACCTACTGTCACCGCAAGGACAGTTCACCACCACAGCAGCAGCCAGGGCCACTCTACAGGCAACCTGCCGCTCACTCGACTACATTGATATAAGAAGAGTCACCAGTAGAGTCTGCAAATAGAGGAAGAAGTCTTTATCCTCATAGCCACCACAGAGTAAGAGAAGAAGCAAGTCCTCTACCAGATGACCAAACATCAACAAAAAAATACTAGAACTACAAACAAAACGGAAGATGTGACACCACTGAAGGAATACAGTAATGCTCAAATTTCAGACACCATAGAACAAGGAATCCTTAAAATGCTTGAAAAGGAATTCTAAGAAAGCTCAAAGAGATAAAAGGAGACTCAATAAAAGAACACAGGAAACAAGGAAAAATATCCAGAATATGAAGGAGGAAATTTACAAAGAGATTAATACCTTTAAAAATAGTGTAGCAGGGGCCGGCCCGGTGGCGCACTGCTGCAGTACACCGCTTGGGAGCGTGGCGGTGCTCCCGCCGAGGGTTCGGATCCCACATACAGACCGGTTCCCACTCACTGGCTGAGCGAGGTGCGGGAGCAACGCCCGAGGGTTGCGATCCCGTTGCTGGTCCCGGTCCAGTGCGGGTGTGACACTGAGGGTTGCGATTCGTTGCCGGACACGAAAAAAGACAAAAAGGAAAAAAAAAATAGTGTAGCAGAACTCCTAGAAATGAAAGATTGACTCAATGAAATAAAAAATACAACAGAGAGCTCGAGCAGCAGGCTAGAGCAAGCAGAAGAAAGAACATCAGATCTGGAAGATGGTCTTTTTGAAATAACCTAGGCTGACAAAAAAAAAAAAAGGAAGAAAGAATTAAAAATAATGAAGAAAATCTAAGAGAGAGAGCGGACAACCTCAAGCACTCTAACATGCAAATTGTGGGTATTTCAGAAGGGGAGGAGAAAGGTTTTAAAAACTTATTCAAGGAAATAATAAGAGAAAACTTCCCAGGTGTAGGGAGAGATGCAGACCTTCAGATCCAGGAAGCTCAAAGGTCCCCAAACAGATTCAATCTACAAAGATCCTCCACAAAACACATTATAGTTAAATTTGCAAAGCTCAAAGACAAAGAGAATTCTAATGAAGCCAGAGAAATGGGCCAAGTCACCTATAAGGGAACTGCCACCAGACTAACAGCAGACTTCTCAACTGAAACCCTACAGGCCAGAAGAAAGTGAAATGATATATTCAAAATACTAAAAGAAAAAATTTGCCAGCCAAGAATTCTTTACCCAGCAAGGCTCTCTTTCGGATGAGGGAGGAAGGACCAGAGGGAAGTGCCCACAGTCACAGCAGCCACTGAGGTGAGCTGAAACCCACGTGGCACCAAGGCTCAGTCTAAGGCCCCAAGGGGAAAGGAAGTGCCCACAGTTGCAGCAGCCTCCAAGGTGAGGTGAGACCGGCGTGACTCTGGGGCTCAGACTAAGGCACAGAAGGAAGTGCCCACAGTTGCAGCAACCACAAAGATGAGCCAAGACCTGCATAGCACTAGGGCTCAGCCAATGGCCTGGAGGGAAGCACCCACAGATGCAGTAGTCACCAAGGTGAGCCAAAACCCTTGCAGCACCAGGGCCCAGTGTAAGGCCCCAGGGGGAAGGGAAGTGCACACAGCCTAGCAGCTGCAGAGATGAGCTGAAACCCTTGTGCCACCAGTGCCCAGTGTAAGGCCTCAAGGGGAAGGGAAGTGCACACAGCCAAGCAGCCACCAAGGTGAGCTGAGACCCATGTGGCACTGGGGCTCAGTCTAAGGCCTCAGGGGGAAGGGAATCACACACAGCCCAGCAGCTGCAGAGATGAGCTGAGACCCTTGTGGCACCAGGGCCCTGTGTAAGGCCCCACGGGGAAGAGAAATGCCCATAGCCCAGCAGGCACTGAGGTGAGCCAAGAACAGCTCAACACCAGGGACTCAGTCTCCAGCCACAGGAAGCTGGAATGGGAGCTAAGTGGTGTAATATAGACACCTTTTGTCACCACAAGGATAGTCAACCATCACAGTAGCTCACAGGGCCAGTCTACAGGCAACCTGCCAATCACTTGACTACACTGATATAAGAAGAGACACCAGTAGAGCCTGCAAATAGAGGAGAAAATTTTTATCCTTATAGCCAACCCCAGAATAACAGAAGAAGCAAGTCATCTACCAGATGACCAAACATCAATGAAAAAATACTAGAACTACAAAGAAATAAGATGATATGACATCACCAAAGGAATACAATAAAGTTTCAATTCCACACCCCATAGAACAGGGAATCCTTGAAATGTCTGAAAACAATTCTGAGCAATGATCTAAAGAAAGTTCAAAGAAATAAAAGAAGACTCAATTGGAGAACACCAGGAAACAAGAAAAAATATCCAGAATATGGAGGAGAAAGTTTACAAAGATATTAATATCTTTAAAAAGAGTGTAGCAGGGGGCCGGCCCGGTGGCGCACTGCTACAGTGCGCCGCTTGGTAGCGTGGTGGCGCTCCTGCCAAGGGTTCGGATCCCACATACAGACCGGTTCCTGCTCACTGGCTGAGCGAGGGGCGGGCACAGCGCCGAGGGTTGCGATCCGGTTGCCGGTCCGGGTCCGGTACGGGCGCGACACTGAGGGTTGCAGTCCGTTGCCGGACACGAAAAAAAAAAAAGACAAAAAGGAAAAAAAAAAAAAAAGAGTGTAGCAGAATTCCTAGAAATTAAAGATTTACTCAATGAAATAAAAAACACAACAGAGAGTTTGAGCAGCAGAGCAGAGGAAGCAGAAGAAAGAATTTCAGATCTTGAAGATGGTGTTTTCGAAATAACCCAGACTGACAAGAAAAAGGAAAAAGGAATGAAAAATAATGAAGAAAATCTAAGAGAGACAGAGGACAACCTCAAGCACTCTAACATGTGAATTGTGGGTATTCCAGAAGGGGAGGAGAAAGGAAAAGGTGTTGAAAACCTATTCAAGGAAATAATAACAGAAATCTTCCCACGTGTAGGGAGAAATGCAGACCTTCAGATCCAGGACTTTCAAAGGTCTCCAAACAGATTCAATCCACAAAGATCCTCAGCAAGACACATTATAGTCAAATTTTCAAGGCTCAAAAGTAAAGAGAGAATTCCAAAAGTGGCAGGAGAAAAGTGACAAGTCACATATAAGGGAACCCCCACCAGACTAACAGCAGACTTCTCAACTGAAACCTTACAGACCAGAAGAAAGTGAAATGATATATTCAAAATACCAAAAGAAAAAAATTTCCAGCTGAGAATTCTTTACCAGCAAGGCTCATCTTCAGAAATGAGGAAGAAATGTTGTATTTCACAGACTAACAAAAATTGTGGGAGTTCACCACCACACGACCACCCCTGCAAGAAATTCTCATGGGAGTCCTGCATCTGGAATCTGAATAATGATGACCACTATCACGGATACACAAGAAAGAGCAATACCTGCTGTTAAAACAAAAATGCCAGTGAGAAAGAGTCAGAAGCTAAATCATGCCACCTCAAATTTCCAACTAACATTGAACAAGAGAAATGAAAGGGGAAGTAATAATCAAAGGTATTTAAAACATCTAAACGAAAAGCAATTAAATGACAGGAATTAATATCTATCAATAACTCACCTTAATGCGAATGGATTAAACTCCCCATTCAAAAGACACAGACTGACTGATTGGATAAAAAAGCTAGACCCAAGTATATGCTGTCTTCAGGAGACCCATCTCACCTGTAGAGACACACACAGACTAAAAGTGAAGGGATGGAAAATGATATGCCATGCAAATGGAAACGAAAAATGAGCAGGAATAGATATTCTTATATCAGACAAAATAGACTTTAAACCAAGAAAACAAAAAGAGACAAAGAAGGACACTATATAATGATAAAAGGATCTATCCAGCTAGAAGACATAATAATCATAATTATGTATGCACCCAATACTGGAACACCCAGATATTTAAAGCAAACACTCTTTGACATAAAGAAAGAAATGGGCCCTAATATGTTAATAGTGGGTGACCTGAACACCCCTCTCTCAGTAAAGGACAGATCTTCCAGGCAACAAATCAACAAAGAGACACAAGATTTAAACTATACCTTAGACCAACTTGACCTGGCAGATATATACAGAACATTTCACCCAACAACTAAAGAATATACTTTCTTCTCATCAGCACATGGAACATTCTCCAGGATAGATCACATATTAGGTCACAAATCTAGTCTCAGCAAATTAAAACAAAAATTGAAATCATTCCAAGTCTCTTTTCAGACCACAATGGACTAAAACTGGAAATCAATAACAAGCAAAACCTAGGAAACTATACAAATACACAGAAACTAAACAATAGGCTCCTGAATGGCCAATAGGTCCAAGAAGAAATTAAGCAGGAAATCGAAAAATTTCTTGCAACTAAGGAAAATAAAGATACGTCATACCAAAACATGTGGGATACTGCAAAAGCAGTACTAAGAGGCAAATTTATTGCAATAAACACTTACATCAAAAGTACGGGAAGACTTCAAATAAACAACCTGACACTACACCTCAAAGAACTTGAAAGAAAACAATCCAATCCTAAAGGAAGTAGACGGAAAGAAATAGTTAAGATCAGAACAGAACTAAATGAAATGGAGACTCAAAAACAATAGAAAAGATCAGTGAAACAAAAAGTTGTTTTTTCAAGAAGATAAATAAAATAGACAAACCATTACCTAGGTTAACAAATAGGTTAAAAAAAAAAAAAAAAAAAGAGAAAAGACCAAAATAACAAAAATCAGGAATGAAAAGGGAGACATTACAATTGATACCACAGAAATATGAAGAACCATTAGAGACTCTTATAAACAACTGTATGACAACAAATAGGAAGACCTGGAAGATATGGATAATTTTCTGGACACATACAAACTATCCAGACTGAACCAGGAAGAGATAGAAAACCTGAACAGACCAATAACAAGCAATGAGATTGAGGCAGTAATTAGCAATCTTCCAACAAAGAAAAGTCCATGTATGGATGGCTTTACAGCTGAATTCTATCAAACTTTACTCTCTTTTTTAGAAAATCAATAACTTTTAACATTATTTTTATCTCATTGAATGATTCATCTACTGACAAATGCTTCCTCTTTGCACACATCTACACACAGAAAACTATGTCATTTTTTAAAAAAATGGTTATGAATATTCATGAGATACAAAGCTGACTGTCACCCCTCGTGCCTGTGATGTGGGGGCCAGATTCATACTGGCTGTATAACCATTACCACAAATTGCATTTGTACCCCATGTCCCCCACCCAATTATCTCCAACTTCCCTCCCTCTTCCCCCTTCCCCCCACTCCACTGTGTAGCCCATTGAATGTTTTCTTAAGATGAGTTAATACCAATTCTCCTCAAACTATTCCAAAAAATTGAAACAGAAGCCATTCTCCCAAACTCATTCTATGAGGCCAACATAACTCTGACACCAAACCAGATAAAGTCACAACAAAAAAAGAAAATTACAGGCCAATATCCTTGATGAACATAGCAGCAAAAATTCTCAACAAAATATTAGCAATCAGAATACAGCAACAGATCAATAAGATTATACAACATGATCAAGTAGGATTCATCCCAGGGTTGCAAGGATGGTTCAACATGTGAAAGTAAATAAATGTGATACATCACATCAACAAACTCAAGGACAAAATCCATATTATCTGAATAGATGCTGAAAAAAATTGACAAAATTCAACATCCCTTCATGATAAAGACTCAACAAATTAGGTATAGAAGGAAAGTATCTCAACACAATAAAAGCCATCTATGAATATCCCACTGCCACTATCATTCTGAATGGGGAAAAATGGAAGCCTTTTCTCTCAAGAACAGGAACAAGACAAGGATGCCCACTCTCACCACTTCTATTTAACATAGTACTGGAGGTACTAGCTAGAGCAACCAGGCAAGAGAAAGAAATAAGGGAATCCAGATTGGAGAAGATGAAGTCAAACTTTCCCTACTTGCTGATGATATGATACTATATATAAAAAAACCTTAAGATTCTATCAAAACACTCCTAGAGCTGTTTAATAATTTCAGTAACGTTGCAGGATTTGAAATAAATGCCCCCAAATCAGTTGCATTTATATTCTCCAATAATGAGCTAACAGAAAGAGAAATCAAGAAAGCAAGCCCATTTGCAACAGTCAGAAAAAAAAATACATAGGAATGAATTCAACCAAGGAGGTGAAAGATCTCTGCAGTGAGAACCACAAACCACTATTGAAAGAAATTAAAGAAGACACAAAAAGATGGAAAGACATTCCATTCTCTTGGATTGGAAGAATTAACATAGTGAAAAGTCTATACTACCCAAAGCAATTTACATATTCAATGCAATCCCCATCACAATACCAAAGATATTCTTCGCAGAAGGGAAAAAGCAATCTAAACATTGTTATAGAACAACAAAAGACCCCAAATAGCCAAAACAATCCTGAGCAAAAAAAATGAAGCTGGAGGCATAACACTACCTTACTTCAAGTTAAACTACAAAGTTATAGTAACCAAAACAGCATGGTACTGGCATAAAAATAGACAGACTAGTGGAGCAGAATAGAGAACCCAGAAACCACCCCTCAGCCTTACAGCCATCTGATATTTCACAAATGCAGCAAAAACATACATTGGGGAAAACACTGCCTGTTGAATAAGTGGTGCTGGGAAAATTGGATATCCATATGCAGAAGAATGAAACTAGACATGCACTTCTCACCATATATTAAAATCAACTCAAAATGGATTAAAGACTTAAATATAACACCTGAAACTGTAAAATTACTAAGGGAAAATATAGGTGAAACACTTCGGGAATTAGGTCTGGGCACAGACTTTATGAATAAGACCCCAAAAGCACAGACAACAACAACAAAAATAAACAAATTGGACTATATCAAATTAAAAAGCTTCTGCACAGCAAAGGAAACAATAAACAGAGTGAAACAACAACCTACAGAGTGGGAGAAAATTTTTGCTAACTATGCATCTGACAAGGGTTTAATATTCATAATAGACAAGGAACTCAAGCAATTACACAGTAAAAAAATTAAAAAATAAGCAAAGGAGATGAATAGATATTTTTCAAAGGAAGATATACAGATGGACAACAGGTATATGATAAAATGCTCAACATCACTACTCATCAGGGAAATGCAAATTAAAATCACATTGAGATATCACCTCACCCCAGTTAGACTGGCTATAATCAAAAAGATGGTGAATAACAAATGCTAGAGAGGATGTGGAGAGAAGGGAACACTCCTGCACTGTTGGTGGGACTGTAAATTAATAGAACCACTGTGGAAAACAGTATGGAGGTTTCTCAAACAACTACAGATTGATCTCCCATACAATCCAGCAATCCCACTTCTGCATATATACCCAAAGAATGGAAATCATCATGTCAAAGGGATACCTGTGCTTCCATGTTCATCTCAGCTCTGTTCACAATAGCCAAGATAAGGAACCAACCTAAATGTCCATCAATGAACAATTCAATAAGGAAAATGTGGTATATATACGCCATGGAATACTACTCTGCCATAAAAAAGAATGAAATTCTTCCAGTTGCAACAACATGGATGAGCTTGGAGAAACTTATGCTGAGTGAAATTCGCAAAGCACAGAGGGATAAATACCACATGTACCTACTCATAAGCAGGAGCTGAGAGAGAAAAGGAAGGAAAGAAAGACCACAGTGGTGTGTTGGACTTGCAGAGCAAGAAATTATACCTAGGGATACAAAGTGGAGTGTGGGAGAAGGGGATGGGAAGGGAGATCAGGGATAATTGGGTGGGGGACATGGGGTATAATTGCAATTTATAGTAATGGGCACGTTGCCAGTATGGATCTGGCCATCACATCTTGGGCACCAGTGGTGACATTCAGCTTTGTATCTCATGAATATTCATAACCAATAAAAAAGGTACTATGCAAAAAAATGTTGCCAAATAAATAAGTGAATAAACTGCAAAAGAAAAAAAAAAAGAAACTTTCAATGTAGCATACTATCACTCCATCTCCCACTGCAGGACAAGTAATAATTCAAAAATAAGATTCTACCTCTCTCAAAAAGTAGAACAATGGTTACCAGAGAGTGGGGAGGGGAGAGGGAAGAAGGAAAATGGGGAGTTTGGCCAACAGGTATAAAATTCAATTAGATGGGAGGAATAAGTTCTGATTTTCTATTGCACAGTAGGGTAACTGTGGTTAACTAACAGTTAAGTTTTGTATATTGCATAATAGCTAGAGGAGAGGCTTTTGAATGTTTTCACCACAAAGAAATGATAAATGCATGAGGTGATTGACACATTAACTATCTTAACCCAATTATTATACAACATATATATGTATCAGAACATCAGATTGTACCCCATAAGTATGTATAACTACAATGTATCAATTTCTTTTTTCAAAAAAAGAACCCACCTCTCTTTTTACAAGAAACGCATTTGTTTTGTTTTAATAAGATAATCTGCCTTCATTAAACATATTAATTCATATGATTAAGCAATACCATGTTTGAAGTTTACTTCAATATTTAAAGTCTGTGTTTCTCGTGTTTCATCGTACGGGTAAGAGTTTTCATAAATAATTTTTTATATCGGTCATTATAGTCAAGGCACAACACCTAATTTTAGTTAACCAATTATTATTTTTCACACTCCAAGTATAACCTAAACTCCATATCATAAATTTACTAGTTGTTTCTCCCTATGAAGGACACTGACTGCTGTCCATGCCTATCATCTGGCTGTCTCTAAACCCAATACACCTTACTTTAGGTTGACCTACCAAACTCACAATAAATACAAATACTACAACTAAAAGTATATTTCTTCACTTCTCTGTACACTACACAAAGTATAGACCAAATGATAAAAATAAGAGTAACAGTTAAGACCTTTGTTATCATATATCAATTTCTTTCATTAAATTGCCAATATTATAACAGCATATGTTAACCACTTCAATTTTTTTCTTCTCTTGAAAGGGGCAGATGCGTAGTGGGAGAGAATATACCCACAAAAAACAGGTAAGTATCAGAGTTGGCACAGCATGTGATTTGAATAATTATCGTGACTCACTATGGGGCAGATTCTGGGCAGATAGCATACCTGCCCAACTAGGTGCAATGAGCCAATAGTGGGCAGGCAAGTGTCAAACAGACAATAAAGGGATAGAGATCTAAGTAGAGGCTTGGTCAGCAGGCAAAAGCAGAAACATAAGCAGAGACATATTACCATGGTAGGTGAGATGGAGCAAGGTCATGGATAGGAAGAGTAACTGAACGTGTAAAGGCATAGTAGTTAGGTAGAGGTTTTTACAGAAGATCCTTGAGACAGGAGCTAGTGAGTTAGACAAAAAATTGGAGTTACCAGAACTCAAGAACTATAAAAGGCACAGGAGTGAATAATGGCGGCCAGGCTGGGGATGGAGCCCTGCAAGATATAAAGCAAATCAATGATCTGAATGAAGTGAGTGAAATCAGAGCAACTGAGTGTCATGTTGGACCAGAGAGCTTGTAAGAAGATTGTGGTTGAAAATAGAGCTGGGCTGAATGAAGGTATATTACTGTTAGTGAGTGGCAAATGCAACATGAAGGCAATTATCAAAGTTTAGAAAGGCAATGCATCCTCTATCTCTGGCATCTGACAAGAATTCACCAACAATGAATATTTATTGATAGATTGCTCAACATAGATGTTGCTGAGAAAATGGCAAAGGAAAAAGTGGAGAGGAAAAATGTCATCTAGGTGCTAGTTACCCACAAAATAAAAGGTGTCAAGGAGAGAAATGGGTCTAGGCTACCATAGTTATGACTAGTAAAGAACCTCGAAATATATGAAGTTTAAGGAAAAATCTCTGGGCCTCACATTTGTGCTCTTAATGTGGTGGCAAGGGGGTGTCGGACTAGCAATCAGTAGGGTTTCCATTCAGCTCTGATACTTCATGGTTCACATTGTATGGTGAAGGTCTGAGTGTGCCACTGACATACCTCCTCTTCGCTTCCATTGAGTTGAAAGGACCTCCAATGAGTTGAAAAGACTTCCTTGGTGAGTCAGTAGTACAAACTGTGTTTGCAGGGAAGAGCCAGAGTTCTGCTGTGGTACAGTGAACTGGAGAGGTAAGATGAAATAGGTTCTAAGATTTGGTAGAGGTTTGAGGTTGTCTTACATGATGGACTGGAATAAAAAGAAAGGTGATTAAGAACCAGAGATGGGGGCTGACCCTGTGGCTCACTCGGGAGAGTGTGGCGCTGGGAGCATTGAGGCCACAGGTTCGGATCCTATATAGGGATGGCTGGTACGCTCACTGGCTGAGCGCGGTGCGCGTGACACCAGCCAAGGGTTACGATCCCCTTACCAGTCACACACACACACACAAACACACACACACACACACACACACACATAAGATGAGTTTAGGGATATAATAAGAGAATGCTGTGGGATTGTTAGGTTTAAATATAGGACCACAGTAATGAGAGGTTTGAAATAGGACCAATCACATGTAGAAGAGGGATATTGGTGGATAATACAGTAAGGATCAAGAGTCTGACAGTCATAGAGAAAGAGAAAGTGAATTTTCAGGAGGGATATTAGTTTGAAATTAAACACCTAATCTTTAATTCTTTTCCTCCTCTTCTGGTTCTTCAACCTGTAAGCACAGACAGATAAACACCTGACTTTTAATCTTCATTTCTCTGAGGCAATATGGTATAATGCGTACAGGAGATTTAGAGCCAAATGGGTGGAATCTAGCTGTGTATTGGCTGGATGACCTTAACTAAGTAACTTCAATGCTCTGTATCTCATTTTTCCTCAGCTTCAAAATGGGTGAAAATAGTGCTTATATCATAGGATTTTTGTGAGGCTTAAATGAATTAATACAAGTGAGGCCTTCTGTCTTCTCCTCCAACCTATACCTCAAACCCGATTACTCCTGCACCCAAAGTAGGGATTTAAAGGATCAAAGGCTGGTGAGTCACAAAATTCTGTTAAATGTCTTATGGCCATACTCTTGTATTAGAACGCACACAGATTTTGGAATAAGAGAGAACTAGGTTCAAATTCAAATTCTGTCACTTATAAGCTGTTTTAACCTTGTATTAGTTGCTTAACGTCTCTGAGCCTATGTTTCCTCACCTTCATTGTGAGGTGAAAATGAGATAAATATAAAGTGGCAGGTACATAGTAGGCATCAGTACACTTTCATTCTCTTTGTATTTTTTTTAATCACCAAATTACTGGAGTGAGTTGTTAATACTGTGTGTTAAAAATCTTCAGATCATCCTACCCTTGACTTCTTAGTCTCCGAAAAACTCAGTGCCACATCAAAAGACAGTTTTTCTTTATGACATCTACTTCTCTGCTGCTGTTGATACCATGAATCATTACATAATCCTAAACACACTCCCCAGTTTCGGCCTCAGGAATATTAGTCTTCATCTGGTTTGCATCTCATATCTGTGGTTTCTTCTATAGTATCTGTTTCCATACTTCCACATCAAAGCAGTTCCCACTGTCCTTAAGACTCCCATTTGGGCTTTTTTATTACTATACAAATTAGGTCCCATCTGTTCTTGGAGATCTTGTCTATCCTTAGAGATCCTCAAATCAAAGGGTCTTATACACCTTTTTTTCTATGAGAAGAAGAGAAAAGTTATTCTAAAAGCTGTCAACAAGAGAAATGGAGGTACCTCTTCCTTGACTGAATTAATAAATCGGCCAAGGGAAAGTGCTATTAAGAGAGATTAGCAGCTATGTGCTGATTGCCCGTAGCACTGGCTTGTGTTAAAATTCCGAAACCACTAAGTTGCACAATTCTGAATTTGGTGGGTTTACTGTACCAGGGTCAATACCATCTGTCTGCTAGATTCAATTATCGTCTCTGTAGATGACACACAAATCTACCTGTCTGTGTTGCGCTTAATCCCTGGGTTCAGTCCTGTATAACTAAGGCAACCATATTTTCTGCACCAAAAATCAGGAGACACATGCATGGACTGAGAAAGGATTGCTTTTTTTTTCTGATCTGTGAATTATTCACATGAAAACTTGCAAAGAGAGAGAAATTCAATCACATTTAGTTGTACTTTTAATGAATTTACTGTACTGAAAAGATATCTAGCAGATTTCTATCAGTGTCACCATCAGTGTGAGCATACATTTATTCCCTGCAGCTTCCTCCAGGCTAAACTTCCCTATCACAAGTGGAAAATTTGATCATTTTTCTTACATCCCAAGTGAGGTAACTTAGGGTAAATGTTCAACTCATCTAACTCTGTGCTGTACACAACTAGTCGGTTTTAAAATTATCACTTCTTTGAGAAAAAATGTTTTTTCTTGTTACTTTGTTCTCCATAACTCTGCTGCCACAGTCATCATACAGGCTAGTAGTTCATCAATTTATGTGTATGCCAGAAACAACTGGAGAAGCTTATTAATATGACATATTCCTGGGTCCCATCTCCACGGAGATTGATTTAATAGACCTAGGGTAGGGCCCAGAGATATACAATTTTAACAAGCTTTCAGTTATTTCAATATAATGCTGTTCTGTGTGAACTATTTACTTTGGTATTTAATGTTTATATGCAACTGTTTTAGTAAAGGCTTCTATTTTGGGCCATGTAAGGATATTGAGGGAAACTAATGTCTGCGATCCAACTTGAAGATAAAACATGTGTCTTGTAGATTTAATAATGATACTGAATGCAGCAAGACACCTACTTGCCTCATTGTGATTGCACTGTAATCTCATCATGGATAAAATACTTAATAAGGAAAAAATAGCCTGTTGAGGGTTGAATCTGCACAAACAAAACCTGCAAAGTGGACAGATGGAAGCTCATTACAACTTGCTTTCATTTTTATTTCACTCATATTTAGAGCCTTTTAAAATTTTAACAAACTTCTTATGTTAAACTATTAGTAACTTTGGGTACCTGTGAAAGTGCCTCTTAGTGTGCAAACTTACAGAGAGGTCATAATTTGGCTTTACATTGCACCTAGGCTAACTGTGTATCCACTTCCTGATCTGTAATGGTTGGAGCATCCCTGGCAAGAGGAGAACTGGATCTAATGTCAGAGTAGGCATAGATGTTTGTGAGCATCAGTTATAGATGGAGAATGAAGTGGTCTAATATTCTGCCTCAGGAGGATACACTGCCTACACACCAATTATACATTCACAGAACCACTCTTTTAGAAACACTCGTCCAGAGTCTTCTGTATCGTCCCCTCTAGTACAGGACGTACACTGTTGGAATCTTTTTCCTACCCAGCATCAATAGTTCCTCCAGCGTCTTCCTGCATACCACTGCTCAGTTGTCTCCATTGTTTACATTTTGCCTTGTTTCCCCTGTAATCACTGATTACTCAGACAAGGGTTGTTCAGTCCTGAATAGGCATCCACGCAAAAGTAATCATTTACTATCACTATGCTTATAAATGTTCCAGGATAAAGTAAAAATTATTTTGATGTTTCTTGGCTGAGATTAGCTGTTTTCCAACTCATAGGCATCCTGAGGCCCTCTGTCACCTCCTTATCTTGTACAAGATTAACGATATGTCCAGTGAAGTTGCCATTCTGCTCTTATGTTTGTTGTTTTGGAAAAGAGAAGTACAAACACATTCGTTTTATACTTTTCTTTGTATAAATGGCAAAGTACTATACACAATGTTCTCTCCAGTTCTTATTTCACTTAATCTATCTTGGACATCTTTCCATATCAGTAACATCGAACTGCCTCTTTCTTTTGAACTGCTGCCAAGTATTCCATTGTATGAATGCACAACTAATTTAACCAATTTCCTAATGAAGAATGTAAATATTTTTTCAATCTTTTGCTATGACAAACAGTGCTGCAATAAACATCCCAATATACACATTATATGCACATGTGTCCCTAGAATACTGAATCACATGGTATGTGAATTTTTATATGAATATATATGGCCAATTTGTCCTCCACTGAGTTTATAATTCATTGATGTTTTAAAACTGTCAAAGTAAAGAGTTTTTCCCCTATGGATAGTAAAAATCTTTCCTACTTTATATTCTTTTTGACGTGTTAATCGTATTTAAAATTAATATATTATTTCTTTAAAAGTTAAAACATTTTAGACTAGGCTAAATCTCCTTTTACACCGTTCCCAAATCTGGTCTAATCAGTCCTGCTCTCAAAGTAATCATTATTTTGAGTGTGCATGTTATAGTATGCATTCCTCTTGACTCTTTTGTATTCATTGGAAATAGATAAGTGCCGCTGTAGAAGATATACAGTATTACTTCTGGTTTGAATTTTTTATATAAATGGTATCATATTATGTATATTATTTTGCACCTTTTTTTCTTAATAAATTTTGGAATTCACTCTACATTGATTGATACAAAATAGGTATATTTCTTGCTCAACCTACATGTCCATTGAGGGTCATTGGAGGGCTCTGCTCATTGTAATGACTCAGGGACCCAGGCTGCTGGAACAGCCACCATTTTAAACATCAACAGTCTCCATGGAAGAAAGAAATAGAGCTCTTCAAAGTTTCCCACTTGTCACAGACATAACAATTCACTGGCCGGAAGTAGACACGTAGCTTCAACCAACCATAAGGGAAGCACTGAGTGCAGTCCTACTGTGTGCCCAGAAGGAGAAGGGAACTGGATAATACGAATAACACTAACGACTCTAATTATGAGAAGTAAAATGGATGAGTCACGGGGTATACACATTCCCCATTTTAATAGACACTGCCAAATTATACTTCAAAGAAGCTATACTAACTTGCATTCCCACTGTCAGACTGTGAGCATATGTATTTACCCATATTTCTTTCAACACTTTTTATTATCATGTGAATTTTAGAGTTTTCCAGTCTAATGAGGGGAAAATGGTGTTGACATAATTTGTATTTTTCTGATCACTAGTGGAGTTGAACATATTTTCATTTGTATTTCCTCTTCTGTAACTCCCATGTTCACATCCTTGGCCATTGTTCTAGTAAGTAGTTTATTGTATTGTTATAAATTTGTAGATGTTCTCTGTATATTCTGGTGCAAATCCTTATCTGTTATATATGTTGCAAAATTTTTCCCTATTGTTACTACATTAAATTAAGTCAATTTCTTTTTTCATCATTCTCACAGGCATGGAAAACAATTGCTTTAAATCTCTCACATTAAAGTCCCCTGAAACATTTAAAAATAGTCATTGTCACCCCCTAGCTTTCTCTTCCTTGGGCTAAATAGCCCCAATTTCTTTAAGCTATCATCATAAGACTGATAATTTCTTTAATAACATTTCCACCTCATCCACATCTTATTATAATAGTGGTCTTCTACAGACACCATATACTTCTAAACTGTATAACTGGCCCGCTTTCTTTCTTTTCTTTTTAAATGGTAGGTAAAAAGCTTAAAGCCAAATTTACTTTTCACCAAAAGAGAGGACATAGTCCTTACAGTTTGTATTATTTGGGTTTCATTTCTAATCTTTTTATGTCCCCACACTTGTTTATCTTTCTTCTCTGCCATCTATTTTCAATTTACATTATATTTTATGTGTCATTGTAACATGCCTTATCATTTTTCTAAGAAAAGGCAAGGTATTGATAAATGAGTAAGGAGGTGAGGAGGAGGACAAGGGCTGGTGGGCTGGTAGGAAGGGGGGACAGAGAGAGAGAGAGAGAGAGAGAGAGAGAGATTTGACAAATTTATGGTATAAAGGACCATTTCCCAGAACTTTTTAATCTTAAATTTACCCCAGCCCAGTATTTGATTGGATATTTTCCCCACAACAGCTTTATGCTATAGATTCCACTAAATTCTCATACTCTCCATTCTGCCCAGTCATTCCCTTTTACACAGGTACCTAACCATCAGTCCATCCTAAAAGTGAAAATTAATATTTTTCTCTTTTAAATTTTATCCTGTTTCTGTAGGGGCATTTACCCCAGTTGGTCAAGGTCTTTTTAAATTGAATTCTGTCTTTGAGAATATTTAGCAACCCCTGTGCAATTCAGCATTATCTGCAAACTTGAGTTTTTCATCAAACATATATGTCAGGCAAAATTGCATACTTAAAGACAATCGCCATCTTGATAGTTTGATTAGAACTCCATTGTTTTCTGATTGCTGAGGATTTCTACTGGCACAGTTATTTATTTCAGTCTTAGTTTGCAACATCAAGTACTGTCTCTGCTAAGCAGAATCATTTAAAAATCATTCAAACCAGAATGGCAGTGCCCCTTACAAGATAATGCACCTAGGCCTGCTGGGGACCCTAGA
Organism: Galeopterus variegatus; assembly: GCF_000696425.1. NCBI lineage: Eukaryota > Metazoa > Chordata > Mammalia > Dermoptera > Cynocephalidae > Galeopterus > Galeopterus variegatus. Next base: position 57,955 of record NW_007733325.1, on the reverse strand, counting down.
AAGCTTGCAGATGAATTTCTATGGCTTTGTCATCTCTCACTCTAGTTAGTGCCTGGCTTAAATCCCTTAGCAGTTACTGTGTCTTCTTTTCAAAAATTCTCATGGTAGCCATCACTATTGCTCCTTCTTATCTATGAGCATCACCCATACCCTGTACTAGTTAGTTGCCTTTATACTATGAGATCACTGTGTAGTAGAATGCTATCTTGTTCAGTGTTGTTCCAATAAGAAGAAAATTGAGTCAGGCAGATTTCACCTTGCTATAAGCAAAAACATTCTAACAATTGGGGCTTGTTCCAACAATGGAACAAACTGTCTCTTGAAGTACATAGCTCCCGATCCCCAGAAGTATTCAAGCAGAGGTTTGGAAAGCTCCTATTTTTCCTCTATATTATGCCATCTGTCATCATTAAAACCAATTAATTAAGTTTAAATTAAAATAACTTGTGATTTTTTGCTGAATATATATGACTACTGTAAAACATTAAAGCAGTACAGAGATAATGAAAGCCTCCCTTATTATCTCAACTCCTAGGGATCCCAGTATTAACAATTTCATGTATGTCCTTCCAGACATTTAATTTGTCTTTATAAACATATTGGTTTTTCCACAAATGAGATCATACTATATTTAATTTTTATAAGCTGTTGTTCACTTAAAAGATTGGATATCTTTCCATGTCAATAATAAATATATTTGCACTGTAACTTTATAATAATGCTGCTAACCTTCAGAGTACATGCCAAATTTAAAATCAAGGCAAATTGGAAAAAGAGAGCTACAGTGAGAGTATACTATGCATAGTGCTTTTCAACATTTTATTATGAAAATGTTTAAACATTTAGAAAAATTGAAAGAAGTTTACAGTAAATTCCTATGTACTCACTGCTTTGATTCTGTAATTGCTAACATTCTGCTTGCTGTATCATTTATCAAACCATCTTAACGTTTGATGCCTTTCTCAAACTAAATTGCAGACTTCAGTACAATTTACCCCTAATACTTCTGTATGCCTACCTTTAACTATAGTTCAACATTTGCTTATTGCTTTTTAATTAGATAAAATTCACATATAGTGAAATACACATATTTTAGTGGTACCATTTAGTAAGCTTTTAACAAATGCATCTACCCATGCAACCCAAGTCCCTATCAACTTATCACTCCCAAAAGTTCTTTCTGCATGCTGTTTTGTAATGTGATTTTTTTCCATTTGAAACCATATTGTGATGAACATTTGTTGCAAATAAATATAGATCTCATTTGTCTTTTTTCACTGTAAGCATATAACATGTCAATGGTTGATGGAGTTTGGATGTGTCGTCCCTGCCAAAACTCATGTGGAAATTTGATCCTGAATGTGGCAGTGTCGGAAACTAATTGAGTCATGGGGGCTGATCCCTAGGTGGAGAGATTAATGAGTGAGTTCTCACTCTACTAGTTCCCACAAGAGCTGGTTGTTTAAAAGACCTGGCACTTCCTGTCTCCCTTTTTTGCTTCCTCTCGCCATGTGATGTGCTTGTACCTGCCTGCTGCCTGCTGTTTTCTGCCATGAGTAGAAGCAGCCTGAGGCCCATGCCAGATGCAGCTGTCCCAGAATCGTAAGCCAAATAAACCTCTGTTCCTTATAAATTACCCAGGCTCAGGTATTTCTGTTATAGCAACACAAACGGACTAATACAGAAAATTGGTACCGAGGAGTGGCGTGTTGCTATATAGATACCTGAAAATGTGGTTGCAGCTTTGTAACTGGCAAACAGGCAAAGGTTGGAGGAGTATGGGAACTTAGAAGAAGACAAAAAGATGAGAGAATGTTTGGAACATTTTAGAGACTGGCTAAATGGTTTTGACAAGAATGCTGATAGAAATGTGGACAGTAAAGACCATAAGGATGATGAGGTCTCAGATAGAAATGAGCAACTTATTGGGAATTGAACAAAAGATCACCCTTGCTATACCATAGCAAGGAACTTGGTGGCATTGTGTCCATGCCCTTGGACTTTGTGGAAGGTGAGACTTAAGAGTTCTGATCTAGAATGTTTGGCAGAAGAAATTTCCAAGCAGCAAAGCATTAAGGAAGCTGCATGGTTACTATTAACAGCCTACTCTGAGTTATGGCAGCAAAGGCATGACGTAAGGCTAGAATCTAAAAAGGAAGCAAAGAGTAAAGATTTGGAAAATTTGCAGCCTGGCCATGTGGTAGAGAAGCAGAGAGCAGGAGAAAAATGCAAGGGCAAAGCAGATAAACTGTTTGCTAAGGACATTAGTTTGGTGATGAGGCAGCCGGAAGCTAAAAGTCAGGATAATGAGAGAAAAGCCCCAAAGGCATTTCAGAAGTCTGGAAGGGGGCCCCACCCATCCCAGACCCTGAGGCCTAGAAAGACTAAGTTGTCTTGGAGGACAGACCTGGGGTGTAGGTGCCCTCAGGAAACTGCTTCCTGTATCCCAGCTACTCTGGCTGGAGCAGCCTTGCCTCAAACAGCCCCAAGTGTGGTTCATAAAGCAGCTATGGAGAGCAGAAGCCTGAAACCTCTGTGGCATCCACTTGGTGTTAATTCTGCTGGCCGGCAGGACATGAGAGGAGTGAAGACATGGCAGCCTCCACCCAGATTTCAGAGGATGTATGGAAAAGCCTGGGGGCCCAGTCAGAGACCTGCCACAGGGGTGGAGTAGCTACAGAGTTTCTGATTCAGCTGGTTTTTAATAGGACCTGAGAATTGAATTTCCAACAAGTTGTCATCAAATGCTTCAGCGGCTGGTTCAGGGACAACATGGAGAAGCACTGAGTTAGAGAATGTAGACTAGAAAGATAACTCTCATATACATCAGCCATTATTGACCAAAATATTGTTCCAACTTTTCACTTAGCCTATATGGACAAATCCATCTAGATAGAGATCTAGTGATAACTATTTCTTTCAACTTTTGTTTGAATCTCCTTTTGTTTAGGTTTTTATAAAACCACGTCAATTTCCCTTTAATCTATGTTCCCTTAGCATTACATATCTCTCAATCTCCATTATAAGACTGATATGAGAAATTTAAAATTTAATGAAAAACATTATCAATAACTGAATTTATCAAGTGACCATATCTGGAATGTAGGTACAGATCTTTGTCACATATGCCTGCGTACAGCCTATCTAGACAAAATGCACAGATTTAATATGTGTAGTGGAAAGCTGAATTAATTACTTTTCTCTAGATGCAGTGCATATTAATTCTGTTAATTTGCATGACTACATGCCAAAGTTAAAATCATGCTGAATCAAAAAAAGCGAATTATAAGTATAAATGTTTGTATATGCACACACATACACTATTCCTCAGGGCTACTTAACTTTTGATATATCACATTTACCAGACTTTTAGGAAAACACCACATCCATATGTCACAAAATTTCTTATAAACCATCAATATATATAAAATAAATGAACGATTACATGCCAAATTTTTCCATTATCTTATTTTGACACTATTGACACTTTAAATAAAACTAAACTTTGCCTCTAAATAAAAAGGGTAGCCAAAATAATAAATTTTACAGTTCAAAATTACATGTTTCAAAAATTTATTAAACACTTACTATGTTCTATTTACTAGGTTCTAGGCGTACAAAAAGTAATGAGTAGTTCACAGTCTATTGGGGGAAACAGATATAAATAAATATCTACAATGCTACGTGAGAGAGCTATCATAAAAGTATGAAGAAAATTCTGTGGGAGCACACAAAAAATAAACGATTATTATTTTCTACAGGAATGAGAAAAATCTTCATAAAGATTGCAACATTTTAATTGGGTCTTGAAGGAATTGCCCGGTGAAAAAGATAAAGAGAGTTGCATGCAGACAGAAGTTTGGAGTTATGAAAGAGCTTAATGTGTTTAGGGGAGAGCAAGAAATTTGATATGGCTGGATTCTAGGTGACAGGGATGGAAGCAGTGGGAGATGAAGCAGGAAATGTGGGCAGGGGCTAGATTATGAAGGACTCTGGAATCCATGCTAAGGAGTTTGGGCATTATAGGGAGTGGTGAACCTTTGAAGAAAACAAGTAGTGTTTGTCTGTTGGAGCTAAAACATTTTATTCCACCTGTATAAGTACTTCATTCATTTATTCATTCATTTAACAAACATATAGTGAGAATCTACTATGTGAAAAGCACTATATCAAATCACATTGAGACCTACAAAGATGAATCAGATATAGTCAAGTAACATGCTCCCTAAACTTGTGTCCTAGTGAATTGCTCTTGTGCAAAAAAGAGCTTAAGCAAAGAGAGGGAGAGTGCTTTGGGCTAAATTGTGTCCCCCCAAATTCATATGTTGAAGTACTAACCTCCAATTATTTATAGATAGGGCTTTTAGGAGGTAATTAAGGTTAAGTTATGTCATAAGGATGGGATTCTAATCTGATACGACTGGTCGCCTTATAAGAAGCAGAAAAAATCTCTCCCTCTCTGTGTCTCTCTCTATGCATGTAAATCAAAGAAAGGCCATGTGAGCACACAGTGAGAATGAGGCAGTCTGCAAGCCTGGGAGAGAGCCCTTACCAGAACCCAATTAAAGTAACACCTTGATCTTGGACTTCCACCCTCCAGAATAAATTTCTGTTAAGCCACCTAGTCTAAGGTATGTGGTTATGACAGACTGAGAAGACTGAGACGGGGGGTAGAGAATTGCTAAATTATTTGTACACAAGAGTAAGACAGGACTTCTGAGCTCACCAAGTCCTCACCAAGTGCAAGAATCAGTTCTATGGTATCCCTTAGCTTGAAGCTATCCAGTGATAAAGGACTCACTACATAATGAAGTCCATTCCATAATCCATAACCTTGGTGGTTAGAAAAGGCATATACCAAGATGTACTGTCTACCTTTAATTGCCACTGGTCCTTTCTTTTGCTCTCAAAAGCCACCCAGCACAGATTGGTAACTGTTAGCTCTAAGAAGCAGTAAGTGTTTATTTAAAAAGCTGAGGCCTCTTTCAATCACTTTACATTCATAAACTGACCTGAGGTTGAAGATTTGTACTTCTCCCATGAACCATGTCTGGAAAATGTAAACTGACTAGGAATTTCTACCAGAAAATTTACCTTAAATCACTTACCTCATGTCTGACAACATGGATCCCTGCAACAGCTACTGCTGCACCTGGGCTATGTCCCATCTGATCATAACTTATGGGCTGAGGTCCCCTCTGGGCTGAAGTTCCTTCAACTCTTCAATAATCCTCAGTGTTGACATAGAATTCTATAGCATGGATATATTTTGTTATCACAACAAAGTCCTTTCTTTGCACATAAAAGACTAGATATTTATGTCGATTATAAAGTATGGTCTAATAGAAATACCTAAGGTTATTGGTCAGAAAGACTGGGCTCTCCCCTTATACTCACTTAGAAATCACATGACTTGGGGAAGCATCCTAACACCTCTGTGCCTCAGTTTCCTCATTTCTAATATGTAAATATTGTTTGCGTTCCATTATGAATATGTGGTGAGAATAAAAATGCAAAGTTCTTTAAAAATAGTCTAAACAGACTTGTTCTAAAACTTCTTTAATGACTTTTGTTTCTGGCCAGATGTAGCAGACATATTTCTCTCTATCCCTTCCACTAAGTCCAACTTTCTATATGGACAATATATATAAAACAAACATTAGAAAACTCTGAAAGAAAGAGAGGAGAATGCAGACTGACTAGAAACCCCAGGATCCAAAGAACAACACGATGGTGAGTTCCTTAGGTTTTATTTTTGTTTCATATATCTTAGACTAGGTACTGAAGGAGCCAGCAACACAAAAATGCCAATGAGACCAGGCAAAAAAAAACACCAACAAAATTCTGCCTTCTCTAGCCAAAGGACCAGGAAATGAGCAGCTTAGCAAGACAGAAAACTTTTAGACAATAAATACTATATTCCAGCCAAATGCCACCGAAGAAACTGTGGTCCCACACATACAGCACCAGCAAACCCCATGCTAGCAAAGCTGTCATAAAGTGCCTCAAACACTCTGCTGGGGGGTTTTAAAGAAGGCCAAGTACAGAATTGAACTTCATTCCTGCTGGGCTGTAATGAAGTTCTCCCCAACTCTTGCCACCTTGGTGTCAGTGAAGACAATGTGAAGAACCTGGATTTCCACCTCTATCTGGTAGTAACAAGGCACCCCTTCCACTCCCCTCTGGGTTGGTGTCAGAAGAGGTTTAGAAGAAAATAAAGGATTTCACCACCACCCAGTGGTAATGAGACCACTATTTGGTGTTTTCAGTGGAAGCCACATGGGAAGCAGTAGTGAGGATCACCCAATCCTCCCATTCAGGGAACCATCACTGTAGGCCTCCTGGGGGAGCTGGAATTTTCATCCTCACTCAGCAGTAATGAAGAATCCCCCCGCCTTAGGTATAATATCAGTGGAGGCCAATTAGGAAAGCTGGACTTCTACTTCCACTTGGCACTAATGAGGTAGCACTCCTCCTTCCTCTGCTGAAGCAGTCTTAGAGGAGTCTAGCCAAAGAAGAAGGCTGAAACAGAAACCAGAGACTCATAATATAATACCCCCAAATCCAGGTTTTAATACAAAATTACTCATAAATCAGGAAGATATCTAACTGAATGAAAACATAATGAATAGATGCCAACAACACCAAGAACAGAGAGATGTTAGAGTAGTCTGACAAGGACTTTAAAGTAGCCATCAGTAAAAATGCATCTAAAAGCAATTAGGAACATTCTTCAAACACATGACAAAATAGAAAGCCTCAACAAATAAAAGGAAGATGTCGGCAAATAAATAGAAGATATAAAAAAGAACCAAATGGAATTTATCAAAGTTGTGGGGTACAAGATCAACACATAAAATTAGTTGTAATTCTACACACTAGAAATAAAATATCTCAAAATTAAATTAATAAAACAATTTCACTTCCAATAGTATTAAAAAGAATAAAATACTAGAAATGAACTTAACGAAGGAGGTATAAGATTTCTACATTGAAAATCACAAAATATTGCTGAAAGAAATTAAGGAAGACCTAAATAAATAGAAAGGCACCCTATGTTCATGGATTGGTAGATTTTTTTTTTCCATTATTATTATTATTTTTTTTATTTATTTTTTTTATTTTGTCAATATACACTGTATATGATTA
>NW_007733325.1:14206-48639 GCF_000696425.1 Galeopterus variegatus | reverse complement strand
TTTCATTAGTTTCAATAAATTTTTTTATTTCCTGTTTGATTTCTTCTTGGACCCATGTGTACATTAAGATGGTAATACTTTCCAAAGCAATACTTATTGCTATAGTCTGAATATTTGTTCCTTCCAAAAATCATGTGAAAGCTTGATCCCCAATGTGTCAGTGTTAAAAGGTGAGGAGAACTTTAGGAGGTGATTAGATCCTGAGGACTCTCCCTCATGAATGGATTAATACATTGATGGGTTAGGGGATTAATGGGTTATCATGGGGGAGAACTGGTAGCTTTATAAAGAGAGCAAGGGAACATATAAAAAAACACTCCTGCCCCAGCCCTTGGTATATGATACTCTGCATCACCACAGGACTCTGTAGAAAGTCCCCACCCAGAGGAATGCCTTCACCAGATGTGGCCCTGGAACTTGGACTTCCAAGCCTCCAAACTGTGAGAAATAAATTTTGTTTCTTCATAAATTACCCAGTTTCATGTATTCTGTTATAAGTGACAGAAAACAGAATAACACAGAAAATTGGTAGAGAAGTGGAGTGTTGTTCATAGCAAATACCTGAAAATGTGGAAGCAGCTTTAGATCTGGGTAATGGGCAGAGGCAGAAAGAATTTGGATGATCAGTCTAGAAAAAAGCCTACATTTTGGTGTGAACTTAGAAGACAAGAAGACTAAGAAAAGTTTGGAACTTCTTAGAGACTGGTTAATGGCTGTTAGAAATGCTGGTAGAAATAGGACTGTAAAAGGCCATTCTGAATGAGTCTCATATGAAAATGAGGAGGAGCTCATTGGAAATTGTTATAAATTGGCAAGGAACTTTGCTGGATTATGCCCATGTCTAAGGGCTTCATAGAATGTGGAACTTAAGGGTGATGAACTAGGATCCATGCCCTCCTTCCCCCAAGAGCTCAGAGCCATGCCTAACTCAACAACATACCCACTCCCATGGACAACAAGCTGTGAGCCACTCTGGCCCTCTGTGCTTGTTGCTTAGATTCATACCCCCCTCCTCTTGGAGCCCAGAGCCACGCACAACTTAATAGCATGCACTCTTCCCAGCAGACCGTGAGAAGGGGCAGTGCCTATCCCTTGCACCGGCTGCCTGAATCCACACCCACCTATCCACAGAGCTTAGAAGTCCTCCTGAGGCAGTGAGCCTACCAGCACCAGCAGGGAGCACATTGTGGGTGTAGAAGCTGCCTAGATCCATCCACCCTCTATGGAAGTGCAGTGTCCCATCTGATACAGCAGCCCACTGAGTAGAGAAGGTGTGAGGAGTGAGCCAGTACTTACTACTATGCGCACCTAGAACCAATTCTGTGTAGTCCAACCCAAATACCAATATAAAACTCTTGTACAAATAAGAATTTATCCTCTCAAGAACCACTCCAAAAATTAAAAGTGACTGCACCATCAGTAGATGCCCAGACATCAACTCAAAGATATGAAAAAACAGGAAAATATGACATGTCCAAAAGAAAACTACAATTCTCCAATACCAGACCCCAAACAACAGGAAACTGGTGAATCACCAGAAGAGAAATCACACATGTTAATATTAATGAAACTCCACAAGAGGGGCAAAAAAATATATAGAAATCACAATGAAGTAAAAATAAAGATGCAGGACATTCATGAGAAATTCAGCAAAGAGATAGAAACAAACAAACAAACAAAACAATAAGCAGAGTTCCTGGAACTAAAGAATGCATTCAATGAAAAAAAAAAAAAATCAACTGAGAGCATATGCAGCAGGCAAGAACAAGCAGATGAAAAAAATTCTGAACTACAAGAGAAGTTTTATAAATGAGCATAGTTGAGCCAAAAAAATAAAAAAATTAAAATAAAAAAAAATGAGGTCCTTCTGATGACCTTAAGCATATAAACATCTGTATCACAGGTATACCAGCAGGGCAAGAGAAAGGAAAAGACATTGAAAGCCTTTTATATGAAATAATAGCTGGAAGCATCTAAAGTATTGAGAAGAATATGGTCCCACAGATCCAAGATCAAAGATCCCTAAACAAATTCAACCCAAAAAAGACCTCCCTGAGACACATTGTAGTCAAATTGCCAAAAGACAAAGATAAAGAAATAATTCTAAAAACAGCAAGAGAAAAGCATCAAATCACCTATAAGGGAATCCCCATCAGGCTAACAGCAGACTTCTCAACACAAACCCTATACACCAGGAGAGAGTGGGATGACATATTCAAAGTGCTAAAAGGAAAAAGCTGCCAACCAAGAATACTATATCCAGCAGAGTTTTCTTTCAGAAATGAAGGAGAAATAGCATCTTTCCAAGATAAACAAAAACTATGGGAATTCACCTCAAGACCGGCCCTTTCACAAATCCTCAAAGGAATCCTACATCTGGAATCAAGAGAGATGCATGTTACCATAAATAAACAAGAAGGAATAAAAACCACTAGTGAAACAGATATGCAAAGAGAAAGAGAACCTTCAGAAATGAATGAGAAATAGTATGCTTCCCAGACAAACAAAAGCTGTGGGAATTCACCACCACAAGACCAGCCCTTCAACTAATCCTCACAGGAGTTTTACATCTGGAATGAAAAGACAGATATATATCACCATAAGTACATGAGAAAGAATAAAAACTGCTAGTAGAACAGATACGCAAAAGAAAATATATTTGTCACTACAAACAAATAAACATCAAAGATAAACAATAAAAGGGAAAGAGAAAAAGGAAGAAATGAAAAAAAAAATACCATAAAGGAGTTATTGAAATGGCAGGAGTAAGGCAATACCTTTCAGTAACAGCCATGAATGTAAATGGAATAAATTGCCCACTTTAAAAAGATATAGACTGGCTGAATGGATTAAAAAACTAGACCCAGCTGTATGTGGCCTGCAAAAAACTCACTTCACCAGTAAAGACACATATAGATTAATGGTGAAGGGACAGAAAAAGATATTCAAGCAAATGGAAACCAAAATGTAGCAGGAGTGGCTATATTTAAGTAAAATAGACTTTCAACCAAAAATTATTAAAAGAGACAAAGAAGGACATTGTATAATTTTAAAAGGATCAATTCAGCAAGAAGATATAACAATCACACACATATATGCACCTAACATTGGAGAACCTAGACACATAAAGCAAATGTTATAGGATCTAAAGGGAGCGAGAGATCCCAATACAATAAGTGTTGTGGACTTTAACACACCTCTCTCAGCACTGGAGAGATCATCTAGACAAAAAATTACTGGAAAAATATTGTTTAAACACCACTTTAGATCAAATGTACTTGACAAACATTTACAGAATATTTCATTCTATGACTACAGGCCAATATCCTTGTTGAGTATAGACACAAAAATCCTTAACAAAATGTTAGCAAACAGAACACAACAGCATATCAGAAAATTTATACACCACGATCATGTGGGATTCATCCCATGAATTCAAGGATGTTTCAATATATACAAACCAATAAATGTGATACACTACATCAGCAAAACAAGGACAAAAACCACATGATTATCTCAATAGACACAGAAAAGGCATTTGTTAAAATTCAAAATCCCTTCATGATAAGGACTCTCAAGAAAATAGATATGAAAGGAAAGTCTCTCAACACAATAAAAGCCATATATGACAAACCCACCACCAACATCATTCTAAATGAAGAAAAGCTGAAAGCTTTTCCTCTGCAAACAGGAAAAAGACAAGAATGGCCACTCCCACAACTCCTATTCAACATTGCATTGGAAGTACTAGCGAGAACAATCAGGCAAGGTAAAGTAAGATGAATCCAAATTGGAAAAGACAAAGTCAAATTGTCCCTGTTCACAGATGACACAATATTACATATAGGAAAGCCTAAAAATTCAATCAAAACATGCTAGAGCTGATAAACAACTTCAGCAAAGTTGTGGGATACAAAATAAACATGCAGAAATCAGTAGCTTTTTATACACCAACAATGAACTAGCAGGAAAAACAATCAAGAAAGCAAGCCCATTTATAATAGCCACCAAAAGAATTAAAATATTTAGAGATAAATTTAAGCAAAGAGATGAAAAATCTTCACAAAGAGAACTACAATATGCTGTTGAATTAAATTAAAGAGGACCCCAAAAGATGGAAAGATATTCTATGTTCACGGTGTAGAAGAATTAACATTATGAAAATGTCCATACTACCCAAAGTGATCTACAGATACAATGCAATCCTCATCAAAACACCAATGTCATTCTTCAAAGGAATAGAAAAAACAATTTTAACATTCATATGGAAAAACAAAAGACCCTAAATAGCCAAAGCAATCCTGTGCAATAAATAAATAAATAAATAAAGCCCAGGGTATTATACTACCTGACTTCAAGTTCTACTGAATAGCTATAGTAACAAAAACAGCATGGTACTGACATAAAAACAGACACATGGAACAATGGAACAGAATAGAAAACCAAAAAATCAACCCACATACTTATAGCCAACTGATCTTTGACAAAAGCACCAAGAACAAACAATGGAGAAAGGAAAGCCTCTTCAACAAATGGTGATGGGAAAACTGGATATCCATGAGTAGAGGAATGAAACTAGACCCATACCTCTCACCATATACCAAAATCAACTCAAAATGGATTAAACACTTAAATATAAGATCTGAAATTATAAAACTCCTAAAGGAAAACATAGAGGAAAGACTTTAGGAAGTAGGACTGGGCACAGAATTTATGAATAAGACCTCCAAAACACAAGCAACAAAATAAAAAAAAAATTGGACTATACCAAATTTAAAAGCTTCTGCACTGTGAAAGAAATAATCAACAGAGTGAAAAGACAACCTACAGAATGGGAGAAAATATCTGCAAACTATACATCCAACAAGGCATTAATATCCAGAATATACAAGGAACTCAAGCAACTTAACCACAATAAAACAAATAATCAAATTAAAAATGGGCAAAGGAGCTAAACAGACATTTTTCAAAAGAACTTATACTAATGGCCAACAGGTACAAGAAAATTGCTCAACATCACTAATCATCAGGGAAATTCAAATCAAAACCACATTTAGATATCATCTCACCCAAGCTAGACTGGTTATTATCAAAAATACAGAATAACAAATACTGGTGAGAACGTGGAGAAAAGGAAACCCTTGTATGTGTTGGTGGAGTTACTGTAAATTAGTACAGCCATTATTGAAAACAGTATGGAGGTTCCTCAAACAACTACAGATAGAACTATCATACAATCCAGTAATTCCACTACTGGGTATATACCCAAAGGAATGGAAATCATCATGTCAGAGGGAGACCTGCACTCCCATATTTATTGTATCACTATTTATAGTAGTCGAGTTATGGAACCAACCTAAGTGTCCACTGACTGATAACTGGATAAGGAAAATGTGATATACATACACAACGGAATACTACTCAGCCATAAGGAAGAATGAAATTCTGCCACTCACAGCAACATGAATAAACCTGGAGAAAATTATGTTAAGTGAAATAAGCCAGGCACAGAAAGAGAAATTCTGCATGTGCTAACTAATAACTGGGAGGAAAGAAAGATAGAAAGAAAGGAAGAAAGGAAAGAAGGAAGGAAGGAAAGAGAGAAGGATCACAATAATACGTTGAGCTTTCAGAGGGAGAGAACAAAAGTTTGGTTACTAGAGATGGAAATGGGGAGCAGGAGTGGGATTGGCAAGAATTTGGTTAATGGACATAACAAATGACAAATATGCTAATTATTCTTTTTTGATCATCACATATTGTACACAAGTATTGATAGTCAATTCTGTACCCCACAAATATGTATTACCAATTATGTTTCAATAAAAAAGAGTGATGAGCCAGAGTATTTGGCAGAAGAAATATCTAAGCAGCAAAGCATTGCAGCTGTTGCATGGCTATTTTTAAGTGTATACAATGAAATGAGAGGACAATGGAATGACTTAAAGATAGAATTTATAATTAAAAGAGAAGCAGAGCACAAAAATTTGGAAAATTCACAGCCTGCCCATGTAAGGAGCAAAAAGGTGTGTTTGGGAGAGTATGCCAAGGTTGCTTCAGAGTGATCACTGGTTGCTAAAGAGAGTACCATGGATCCAGGTGTTATGCATCAGGACAATAAGCAAAAGACCACGAAGGCAACTCAGAGATTTTTGAAGCTTCCTCTCTCATTACAGACCCACAGACCTAAGGATACGGAGTGATTTAGGGGAAGGCCCAGGGTGCTCACTGGCCCACAGGCTCACTGCCCAGGGCCACCTAGAATGCTACTTCTCATACCCCAGCTGCTCTGCCTGCTCCAGCCATGACCAAATTGGCCTAATGTGCTACTGGACCCATTGCATTGGAAGATACAAGCTGGAAGCCTTGGTGGTGTCCGCACGGTGTTAAGTTTGGAGGACTGCGGAATGCAAGAGCTGTGGAGGCATGGATGCCTCCACCCTGATTTCAAAGAATGTGTGGAAAATCCTGGGGGGCAGAGATTTGCCACAAGGGTGAAGTCACCACATAGACCTTCCACTATAGTAATTTCAAGGAGAAATGTGGAGCAGACAACCCCCAACAGGGACATGCGTAGTAGAGTTGTGGGAGTGGGACTGCCACTAATACCCAAGAGCTATACAGCTGCCAGTGGGCAATTCCAGCCTGGGCAAGCTGAAGCATGGACTAAGCCCAAGAAAGCGACAGGGGCAGAGCTACTCAGTGCCTTGAGGGCCCAACCCCCATACCAGTGTGCAGAGGATGCCAGACATGGAGTCAAAAGAGATTATTCTTCAGCATTAAGATTTAATGCCTGCCCTGCTCATATGGAAGCTTGATCCCAATGTGACAGTGTTGAAAGGTGAAACCTTTAAGAGGTGACTGGATCATGAGGGCCCTGCTCAAAAATGTTCTTGCTCAGCCCTTGCCATGTGATACCCTGTGGGACTCTGTAGAGGGTTTCCCCCAAGAAAAAGGCCCTCAACAGCTGCACCCCTAGAACTTAGACTTCCCACCTCCAAACTGTAAGAAATAAATTTTTTTATTTATCGATTATCCATTTTAAGTGTTCAGTTGTAAGCAACAGAAAATTGCTTGATACATCTATTAATATCCCAACAGCTTTTTTTTTTTTTCCAGGAATGGAATAGCTAGTCTTAAAATTCATAGTGAAATCACAAGGGACGCAAATAACCAAACAATCTTTAGAACAACTAAGTTGGAGGACTCATGTTTCCCAATTTCAAAATTTATTAAAAATCCACAGTAATAAAAACTGTGTATTTCTGGCATAAAGTTATATATATACATGTATATATATATATACATGTATATATATGTATATATATATATATATATACACATATCAACAGAATATAATAGAATAGAGAATCTAGACATAAACTCTTTAAATTTGTTATCAGTTGATTTTTGGTAAGGGTGCCAAGACCATTCAATGGCGAAAGAACTGTCTCTTCAACAAATGATGCAGAGACAAATGGGTGGCCACATGCAAAAGAATTAAGTTGGATGCTTACTTCAAACTATATAAAAAAATTAATTCAACATAGATCAAAGACCTAAATATAAGAGCCAAAACTATAAAACTTTTAGAAGAAACTGTAGGGGTAAATCTTTGTAACCTTGAATTTGGCAATAATTTCTTAGGTATGATACCAGCTAACAAAAGAAAAAAATAGATAAATCATACTTCATCGAAATTAAAAACATTTGTGTATCAAAGGATTTTCAAGAGAGTGTAAAGGTAACCCATAGAATGGGAAAAAATATTTACAAATCATGTATCTGATAAGGGTCTAGTATCCAGACTACATAAAGAATAGTTACAACTTAAAAACAGAAAGACAAACAAACCAATTACGAATGGTCAAAAGACTTGAATAGACATTTCTCCAAAGGCTTACAAATGGCCAAAAAGCAGGCAAAATTATTTTCAGCATCAGATCATTAGTCATTAGGGATATGTGAATCAAATCCACAACGAGACACCATTCCCCCTCCCCTTAGGATGGCAAGAAGAAGAAGGAAGAGGGGGAGAAAAAGGAGGAGGAGGAGACTGATACATGTTTGTAACTGTGGAGATATTGGAACCCTCATACATTAATGGTGGAAATGTAAAAAAGTGCAGCTGCAATGGAATATCATTTGGCAATTTTTCAAAAAGTTAAAAATAGAAATACTATGTGACCCAGCAGTTCAACTCCTGGCTATACACCCAAAAGAACTGAAATGGGTGTTCAAATAAAAACTTACACACAAATGTTCACAGCAGCATTATTCACAATAGCCAAAAGGTGGAAAGAACACATATGTTCATAAAGCAAAGAATAATAAAGAAAATGTTTCACATCAATACAATGGAACATTATTCAGCTTTTAAGAAATGAAGTACTGATAAGTGCAACAACATGTATGAACCTCGAAAACATTATTCTGGCAACCAGGCACTGCACGGCCACTACAGGGCCAGCCTGGGGTCCCAAGGCATGGAGCTGGGGGACACCAAACCTGCCTGCAACCAGGAACCACACTGCCACCATTGGGCCCACCTGGTTGTAAAGCATGGAGCCAGAGGATGCCAAACCCACCCGCAACCAGGCACAATGCTACAGCCATGGGGCTTGCCCAGGGTCCTGAGACAGGGGCCAGGAGACGCCAAATCCACCTGCAACCTGGTAAGGAACACACCAAAACACCATTTCCATGTGGGTGGCCCACTACAGCCCATGGCAATAGCCATGACTGCTGCAAAAGTGACTAGATGTCACAGCAGTAGCCACAGCCACTGAGCAGGTGGCCCATCATACACTTGACTGCATTGACATAAGGAGAGTCATAAGCAGAAACCAAAAAAAAAAAAAAGAAGAGAACATCTCTCTCCACAAAGCATACTCTAGAGTAATAGAAGGAGCATCTGCTCTTTGATAATACTGGGGGGCCTGAGCACCCCTCTCTCAGCACTGGACAGATCATCTAGGCAACAAATCAGCAGAGAAACAATCTTTCAGAAGGTGAGAACAAATGTATGGTTATTAGAGGGGAGAGAGGGCAGGGAGAGGGGGATGGGAAGAGATTGGATAAGGAGCATAAAGAATAAGTACGATTTTCAATAATGAATATGCTAATAACCTTGATTTAACCAACACACATTGTACACAGGTGATGGTAGTCAATGTTGTACCCCCAAAATATGTACAATTGATTACATTTTAAAAAATCATGCTGAGTGAAATGAGCAGAAACAAAAGGCTACAAATTGTATGATTCCATTTATATGATATATCCATAATAGGTAAATCAATAGAGATAGAAAGCATATTGGTGGTTGTCAGGGGCTGAGTGGAGGAGGGAATGGAGATGACTATTTAATGGGTACAAGACTTCCCTCTGGAGTAATGAAAGTGTTCTGGAACTAGATAGTAGTGACATTTGCACAAAAGAGTAAATGTATTAAATATCACAAAAGGTAAATTTTATGCAATCTGTATTTTATCACAATTAAAGGAAGAGAACCAAATGGAAAATTTAGAACTTAAAAAAATACAATAAACAAAATGAAAACAATGGATGGGCTCAAAAACAGAATGGAGGAGAAAATGAAAGAAGTAGTGAAGTTGAAGACAGAAAAATAGAAACTACCCAAACTTCACAAAAGAAAGAAAATAGAATTTAAAATTGAGCAGAGCCTTAAGGACCTGTGAGACAATAATAGAAGATCTACCTTTCATGTCATCAGAGTCATGCAAAGCAAAAAAAGAGAAAAAGAGAGAGAGAGAAAGAGAGAAAGAAGTACTGTAAAAACACTTGAACGAATGATAGCTGAAAACTCAATTCATTTGGCAGAAGACATAAACCTACAGATTCAAGATTTTCCAACCCCAAACAAAATAATCCCACACAATTCACACCAAAATATCCTGGTCAAACTTTTGAAAACTACTGACAAAATTAGACTTGAAAACAGCCGTAGAAAAATGAAAACATCAATGGGAGACAAACAATTCAAATGGAAGTGGATATCAATAACGACATTGGGCCGGCCCGGTGGCACACTGCTATAGTGCGCCGCTTGGGAGCGCGGCGGCGCTCCCGCCGAGGGTTCGGATCCCACATACAGACTGGTTCCCGCTCACTGGCTGAGCGAGGTGTGGGCGTGACACCGAGGGTTGCAATCCCGTTGCCGGTCCCGGTCCGGTACGGGCGCGACACTGAGGGTTGCGATCCTTTGCCGGACACGAAAAAAGACAAAAAGGAAAAAAAAATAATAATGACATTAAATATAAATCGTCTAACAACACCAATTAAGAAAGGGATTAGCAAATTGGATTTGAAAATATGACCAAACTATATTCTCTCTAAAAGAAATTCATGTCAAATATAAAGATATAGATAGGTAGAAAGAAAAATAATGAGAAAAGATACAAGTTTACTTCAAAAAGTTCATTGAAATATTCATATTATCTTGTAGTTCTATTTTTCCATGAACTTTTTGAATAACTCTCATATATCATGCAAAAATTAATCAAAGGAAAGCAGGAGTGGATATATCAGATAAAGTCGACTTTAGAGCAAATGTAATCACCAGAAGCAGACAGGGAAATTATATAATAATTAAAGGGTCAATCCACCAAGAAGACATAGCCACCCTTAATGTGTATGCACTGAAGAACACAGCTGAAAAATATGTGAAGCAGAAACTGATAGACCTGAAAGGAGAAATAGTCAAATTCATAATTACTGTTGAAGACTTAAACATCTATTTTTTGACAATTGATAGAACAGCTAAATAGAAACTCAGTAAGCATACAGAAAAACTCAACAGCACCATCAAACAACAGGATCTAATCAACATGTATAGAACACTCCACCCAACAACAGCAGAATACATACTCTTTTCAACTGCATACAGAACATATACCAAAGTAGAGTACATCCTGGGCCATAAAACAAACCTCAACAAATTTAAGATAATTAAAATCACACAAAGTGTTTTCTCTGACACAATGGAATCACACAATAAATTAATACCAGAAAGATAAGATAAACTTTAAACAATTGGAAATTAAAAAACACACTTCTAAATAATCCATGGGTCAAAAAGTAAGTCTCAAGTGAAATAGAGAAATACATTGGAGAATGAAAATGATATATCAAATGTTGTGAGCTGCAAGTTAATCAGTGATGAGAGGGATATTATAGAAGTGAATGCTTACATTAGAAAATAGGCAGTCTAAAATCATTAATCTAAGCTCTCAGCTCAAGAAACTAGGAAAAGAAGATAAAAATAAACCTGAAAAAAAAAAAACAGAAGCAAAGATAAAAAAGGGCAGAAATCAATAAATTTGACAACAAAAAAATCAATGAAACGAAGAGTTGTTTCTTTGAGAAGATAAATAAAATTGACAAGCCTCTAGCAAAACACAAAAAAAGAAAGAAGATACAGATTACCAATATAGGAATAAAACCAAGGATATCACTACAGATACTGTAGGCCTCAAAATATAATAAGAGAATACTACAAATGACTATTACATACAAATTTAACAAGTTGAATTGGACCAATTCATAAAATCTCAAGCTACCACAACTCACTTAAAATGAAATAGATAATTTTAATAGCCCTATATTTACTAAGAAAATTAAATTATTGGCTTAACCCTACCCCCATTTCCAGATTCTTATTTCACTGAAGAATTCTACCAAACTTATAAAAAAGAATTTTTGCCAATTCTACACAATCTCTTCTAGAAAAAATTCTCTCTTCACAGGAGAAGTGAAGGTGAGAATTAATTTTTTGGTGTTGGTATTCCCTTGATACTTTTTTTAAGTTTATATTTTTATCTTTTAATTACATTTTTTTCTCTTTTTTTTGGCAATTTTTAAAATTTTGTTTATTTTTAATTTATATATTTTTATTATTATTGGTGTATTCATTATTACAAATCATGAGTTTTCTTTTTGCCTTTTACCTGATCTGTCCCTCCCCAAGTCCTCTCCTTCCCTCCCCCCATCTCCAGTAACCTTAGGTTTGTTCTCTCCTTCTGAAAGTTCAATGAATTGTTATATCCTTTGCTTTTTACTTTCTTTCTTTCTCTCTTTTCTTCTTTCTTTCTTAGCACCCAGTTCTAAAGGAGAACATATGGTATTTCTCTTTCCTTGATACCAAAATGAGACAAAACCAGTATAAAAAATCTTATAAATATAAACCATTTGTTGAACATATCTTTCCTCTATTGAATTGCAAAAAAATTAACAAAATATTTAGGAATAATATTCATCAATATATAAACAGATTATCCACCATGATCAAATGGAGTTTATTACAGGAATGCAAGTATGGTTCAATATTTGAACATCAATTAGTATAACCAACCATATTACCAGGCTAAGAGAGAAAAATCACATGATTATATCAATCAATTTAGAAAATGCATTGGACCCAATTCAACATCCATTCAACATCCATTCATGATTAAAATAATAACTTTCAGAAAAAAATAGAAGTAAATTGCCTCCATTTGAAAAAGAGCATCCATATAAAAACTAGAGCTAAACTTGTACCTAATGGTGAAAGAGAATACTTTTCCCTTAAGATGAGAACAAAGCAAGGATGTACACTCTCACCACTCTCATTCAGTATAGTACTAGACATTCTAGCCATTGATCTAAATTTCAGGCCTTATACAGATGATAAATGTTAACTCAAAATATGTTACAGAATTAAATGTAAACTGTAATTCATAAAAATTTTAGTGAAAAAATATTCAGGGTCTAGAGCTAGGCAAAGAGTTCTCAGACTACATATGAAAAGCATAATGCATAAAAGCAAAATTTGATAAATTGGACCTCATCAAATTAAAAACCTTTTCCTCTGTGAAAGAGGATTAAAAGACAAGGTATAGACTTGGAGGAAATATTTGTAAATCACAAACCTGACAAACGGCTTCTTTCTAGAACATGAAAGGTCTATTACAACTCGGCAGTAGGTAGAAAAATCCAATTATAAAATGGGCAAAAGACATAAACAGACATTTCACTGAAGAGGATATACAGATAGAAAATAAGCACATGAAAAGATGATATTCAAAACCATTAGCCATTTTGAAAATGCAAATTAAAACCATAATGATATATCAGTGCACTTCTATGAGAATGGCTAAAATAAAAAAATAATGATAGCACCAAATGCTGATGAGAATGCAGAGAAAGTGGATCACTCATACAATCCCAGTGAGAATGTAAAATGATACATCCACTTAGGAAAACAGTCTGACAGTTTTTTTAAAAAACAGGGTTGTATGCAATTACCATACTATCCAGCAATTGCATTATTGGACATTTATCCTAATGGAGGGAAAAAAAAAATTATGTTCACACAAAACCTGTACATGAACATTCATACCAGTTTTATTTGTAATAGCCAAAAACTGGAAACAAACCAGATGTTCTTCAGTGGCTGGATGGTTAAACAAACTGTGATAAGTCCATACCATGTAATACCACTTGGTAATAAAAAGTAATTAACTATTGATAAATGTAACAACTTGGATGGATTGCCATCGAATTATGCTGGATAAAAAATAGGCACTCCAAAATAAAAAAGGCACTCTCCCAAAATTACATACTATGAGTCCATTTACATTCTTGAAATGACAATAATGTCAAAATGGAGAACAGATTAGTGGTTTCCAAGGGTTAAGGAAAGGAGGCAGGCAGAAGAAATGTGGGTGATATCATAAAAGAGCAGCATGATGTATCCTTGGGGTGATGAAACTGCTCTGTGATTTTACTGTATCAATGTCAATATCCTGGTTGAGACATTGTACTATAGTTATACAAGACAATGCTATTGAGGGAAACTGGGAAAAAGGTACTTGGGATCCTTCTGTATATTTTTATAATTCCTTGTGAATCTACAATTACCTCAAAATAAAAAAATTAATTAAAAAAAGATGGACTACACAAATCCTGCAAATTATAACACTCTTTTTGATATTTTACAAAATTTTAAGAAGAGCTTTTTTTTCTCCTCCAGAGTCTGACTGTTTAAGAAGACATTAAAGAAATATGAAAGATTATTCTGTGATCACAATCTTAAACTTTTCAATCAAAACACAGGAAAAATCAATCAACCAAGTAATATATATATTTAGAACCTAACTTGTGTCATATATTGCAAGAGGTTACAGAAAAGTCCAAGACACGGGCTCTGCTTTTGAGCAGTTAACAAACTAAGCATGTACACAAGAAACGATGTAATTTACATAAAACCATATTTCATCAATTCTAATGTGTAAATTTTTCTCACATTAACTTTTCTGAAATCAGAATGGCATCTTGGAGTCAATGGAATGCAGTAGACATGTGACAAAGGAGTAGAGTAGGCAAAGAATCTACCTAATCGTTCACAGGATAAATCATTGTAATCTGAAGTACTAAGGGAAGACTTCACAGAAGAGGTGAGAATAAACTGGGCCTAATATATGGGTAATATTACACTAGAGAAATTATATACAGGCGAGTGGTTTAAATGGAAAAGCAAAGAGAATGGAGCAGAGCATAAGCTATAGCACAAAAAATGAACTAGTAACTGAGGATGTGCAGATCACATTTGAGGTTACGGGGCATGAGCCCATTTGGCTTGAGTTGAGTATATATTGAAAAGAAAAATAGAGGAACTTTTGCTTCTAGTAATTGGGGACTAGGTAATTCCTACTGATGACTCCCAGTTGAGAAATATTTTAAAATTATCTTAAAAGTATTAAAATGCTAACTAAATGAAAATCACTTTTCAAAATCTAGGAGAAAGCAGTATCCCAGAGAGGTAAGCCCAGTACTGAAAGCTGCTTTTACCCTGAGAGATCTTTTGACAGTCATGAAGAAATAGCTGTGAAATTGCGTAGTGGTTTTAGCAGTGTCACAGGGTGAGGGGAACAGAAGTCAAAGCCCAATAACCTCATAAAAGTAGAGATTCTTATAAACCCCCTTTGTCAATAGTTTGGGCCCCAAAGGGGTACATCCCTTTGGTAAAGGGGGAAAGTCCTAGGGTAAAGGGTAGCTGGACTTGCACTTCCACAGACTGGCAATCCAGTTCATGAGTGGTTCAGGGAATCTCATGCCAAGAACTTAGGTTAACGTGGTCCCAAATTGTTAATGTGCCCTCATACCTGGCAAAAGCAAACAAAAATCTTCTCTGGTGAGGGTATCTCCATCCTTGATCTTGAATTTTTTCTATTAATAATTATTAGCCTACAGTCAAAGACAACCAGGCACATAAGAAAACAATATATAATTTGGATGACCCAGCAGAGACACAGCAGAAACAGGAACACAAGACTTCAAATTTTGTATTTATCAGCAACATACTATAAAATATCTGTGTTTACTATGCTTAAAGAAATAAAAGACAGGCATCAATATTTCTGCATGGAATGTGAAACCACAAAAAGTGACATAGCAGATATGCAAAAGAACCAAATATAATCTGATAACTGAAAATTTAAATATCAAAATTAGGGGCCGGCCTGTGGCTCACTCGGGAGAGTGCGGTGCTGATAAATATCAAAATTAGAAGCTCTTTGGCAGTTATAACAGTAGATTAAACATAGCTGAAGAGAGATTGATGAACTTAAAACAAGTCAGAATAAAGTATTCAGAATACCTCACATAGAGCAAAATGCTGCAATATACAGAGGAAAGGGTGAGAGATAAAGAAAGAGAAGGTTGGACGTATGTTTAATCAGAACACAAAAGGAGAGAAGAGAAAAACATGGGGCAGAAGTAATACTTGGGGAGATAATGGCTGACAATTTTCCTAAACTAATGAAAAAAAATCCATAAATTTTAAAAGTCCTAGAAATAAAAAGCAAGACAAATATATATATATAAATAGTCACACCTGGAAACTTATTAGTAAAATTGCAGTAAACTAAGAGAAACAATCTTGAAAGCAGTCTGAATAAAAAACAGCAGATTACCATCAAAGGAGTAAATGAGACTGACAACTGATGTCCCAAAAGCAACAACCAAAAAACCAGAAGACAATGGAGTGATAAAGCAATTAGCTTAATGATAAGTACCAATCTAGAAATCTGCAGTCAGCAAAAATATCACTTAAAACTGAAGACAAAATACTTTTTCAAGCACACAAAAATTAAGGTTTCTGTTAGAAGATCTGAACTAGAACTAGAGGTATTCTGGAGGATGTACTCCAGGAAAAAGTTAGAAATGAAGAGCAAAGAAAGTGGTAAATGTATGAGTAAATCTAAATGAACATTGACTTTCTGAAACAATAACAATCCCTTATAAGTTCTTAACAATATAGAATAAAACACAGCAGCAATAGCATAGAAATCTGGAGGTGGGGAAACAGAGTCAAATTCTTCTAAGAAATAATGTAAGATAAGTTTGAAAATGACAATTGGGGCTATATTATTAAAAAGACTAAATACCAGAATTACAAGTTAGGACTTCAATAGTACAGTAAACTAGATGTGAAATAGTAAGGACCATAAGTACCAGTGTGGTGGCAGGAAGTAAAAGTCAGGGATAATCTGAGAGTAACTGGGAAGGAAGAACAGATAGAACTTTGTGACTGGGTGTGGAAAACTGACAGAAAGGAGTCAAGGTCTCACAGCTAGGAAAATAGTCTGTTAATGGAAGTAGTTAAGTCAGAAGAAAAGTCACTTTTGCAGGGAGAGTAGAAAAGTAGTGAACTTACTTCAAGATGCAGAGTTTAAGTGATACATCAAGTGGAAATATCCAACAGGGAGTTGAAGATGAAAGAAGCTTAGAGACATATGAGGACCTGGAAAAAAACTGGGAGTCATGCACATTTTGATGGCATTTGAAGCAGTGTGAGAGAGTGTATACTCAGAGAAAAGCATAGAGCCAAAAACTGAACTGAAGTACACACATCTGAGAAATAAGATTATGAAAGAGATCCAGCAAAGAAGATACAGAAAAGTGATGGCGACAGAGGTAAGACAAGAACAGGAAAGTGTCATGGAAACCAAGCGAAGGAAATTTCAAAACAGGGAGGATGATCTACATTAAGAGTTACAGGCAACTTGAGGTGCAGAAGAATGGAGTCAGAGAAGAAGACGTCCCTGAAGCATCATCACCTGTTTTCTTACTTTCTCGTCAGCTTTATTCTTATTGAAGGAAAAAAAAGTCCCTTTTGAAATCCAAAGAAAACATAAAATGAATTAAAGATCATCTGCAGGTCACTTTCATTTAGTCTATATTCAAATTTCTCCAAGCTTTTTGTGGTGAGGTGCTATTATGCTCCTCAATCAAACCAGCAGGGAAAGCTGCTGCTGAAACCAGAAAATGCAAAAGCCTCAGAGAGTTCTCCAGAATCTACCAGGAGAGGGAAAAGTAGGGAAACATGACACAAGCATTTCAGGCAGTGGTTGAAGATATAAAGGTGGCTTGCTTGCTTGTTTCCTTCCTTCTTCCTTCCTTCCATTCTTTTTCTTTTTCTTTCTTCCTTTCTTCCAGTTGATAGAAATAATGGTATATATTTATTGTGCACAGCAATATGTTTTGAAATAAGTATATATTGTGTAATGCCAAAATTGAGCTAAATAACATGTGCATTACCTCACATTCTTATTTTTTGTGTGTGATGAGAACACTTTAGCCTCTGTTGGGAAAATATAGGAAAATGGTCAGAATCTTCCTGAGCATTTGCTGTAAATATGCTCAGGTGTTCCTTGTTACTACTTAATGTAACTGCGTATGGGAACCCAGGTGTCCAGGGTTATGGACTTAAGTATAAAAGACTAACAGCTCTGCTCCACAGTGCTTCTCAGAGCTCTCAGAGAAGCCATTAGGATAGTTGCTCCTAGATCTGAATAAAACTCATTCATTTTTCTATACCCACGGCTCCCAGGACCTTTTCCTATTACCTAGCTCACAGACCTACATGTGGAGGGTTTGTGACCCAGTCTGTGCAACAGACTCAAGAGGTCTGTAAGCCCTAGCTTTACAGTCTCTTAGTGATTTTCAGTGGATCTGGCCATCTTAGGCATGAGTGGCGCAATTTGCTTTGTACCCCAGGAATATTCATAACCAATAAAAAAATACGATACATTGTTATTAACTATAGTCTTGTTGTACAATGGATCTCTTGAATTTATTCATCCTATCTAACTGAAATTTTATGTACTTTGGCCAACAGCTCCACTCACCCAACCCCGCCCTTGGTAACCACCATTCTACTCTATGCTCCTGTGGATTCAACATTTTTTTAGATTCTATGTATAAGTGAGATCATGTGATATTTGTCTTTCTGTGCCAGGTTTATTTCACTTAACATAATGTTTCCCAGGTTCATCTATGTTGTTCCAAAGACAATATTTCCTTCTTTTTTTTTAAGCTAAATAGTATTATATTATGTATATATACCATATTTTCTTGATCCATTCACTGGTTGATGGACACTTAGATCTTGGCTATTGTGAATAATGCTGTAATGAACATGGTGCACAGATATCTCTTTGACCTACTGATTTCATTTCCTTTGGACATATATACCCAGTGGTGGGATTGCTGGGTCATATGGTAGTTCTATTTTTAATTTCTTTAATAACCTCCATACTGTTTTCCGTAATGGCTACACCAGTCTACATTCCCACCAACAATGTGCAAGGGTTCCCTTTTCTCCACATCCTCACCAACACTTGTTATCACTTGTTATTTTGATAATAGTCAACTTCATTGTGATTTTAGTTTGCATTTCCCTGAGGTTTAGTGATGTTGAAGATTGTTTTATATATCTGTTGGCCAATTGTATATCTCCTTTTGAGAAATGTCTAACAGGTTCTTTTCCCATTTTTAAATCAAATTATTTGTTTTCTTGCTATTGAGTTGTCTGAGTTTCTTGTAAGAGTATGTTTTGGATATTAACCCCTTATCAGATGTATGGTTTGCAAATATTTCCTCTCATTTGGTAGTTCGTCTCCTCCCTCTATTGATTGTTTGCTTTTCTGTACAGATGCTTTTTAGTTTGATGCAATCCCATTTGTCTATTTTTGCTTTTGTTGCCTGTGCTGCTGTTGTCATATCCAAACAACATTGTCCAGACCAATGTCAGGGGGCTTTCCCCCTATTTTTTTCAAGTACTTTTACAGTTTTAGGTCTTATGTTTAAATCTAATCCATTTTGAATGGATGTTTGCATATGGCATGAGATAAGGGTCTAATTTTATTCTTCTGCATATAGATACCTAGTTTTTCTGCACCACTTTTTGAAGAGAAAGTGGTCTTTTCCCCATTATGTGTTAGTGGCAACTTTGTCAAAAGTAAATTGACCATTGTGTGGAAAATAGGATAATTTAGTCAGGTTCCTTTGGCTCAGGTCTGGTTGGGGGTTGAGCAGCATATTTCTTGTAAACGAGTTGTGTGTGGGTGGAGTTATGCACATGTGCACCAACGTATCTTTTTAGCTTTGTTGCTATTGTGTGTTCTTCAGTTTGCCAAGCAGAAGCTGGCTGGCAGAGCTTGTGTCTAAAAATAGAGCATGTTTACTCTGCTGACAGCTGCTCAGTTTTTCTTTGGACTTTGCCAGTAGCAGTTGAGTTTCCGAGTTTCTCCTTTAGACTGTCTAGGTATTAGATGGTGTGTGCTGAATAAAGACTATTCCTACTTCAACAAATGCTTGAAGGACCATTTTGCCAGTTACCTAGCTCATAGACCTGCATGTGAAGGGTTTGTGAATGGGCTCAAGGAGTCTGTGAGCTCCAGACCCTATCCCTAGCTGTACAACCATGAAGGCATGGATTTATTTCCAGTCTCTCTATTCTCTTCCATTAGTCTGTGTATGTTTTTATTAATCATTCCATTTTGATTACTGTAGCTTATTAGTATACTTTGAAATCAGATAGTGTGATGCCTCCAGCTTTGTTCTTATGGCTCAAGATTGCCTTGACTATTTAGGGTCTTATGTGCTTCCATATAAATCTTTGGATTGTTTTTCTATTTCTGTAAAAAAATGTCATTGGAATTTTGATGGGGATTGCACTCAATCTACAGCGCTGCTTGGGTAAAATGAACATTTTAACAACAATCTATTCCATGAACACAAGACACCTTTCCACTTATTTCTGTCTTTTTCAATTTCTTTAATCAGAGTTTTATAGTATTTTCTTGTATTGTATTTTTTTGCATGTGTATTTTATTAGAAATGGGATTTTAAAAACTTTTAAAATTCTTTTTCAGATAGTTCACTGTTAGTGTATAGAAATACTACTGATTTTTGGTATTAATTTTTTATTTTGAAACTTTACTGAATTTGTTTATTACTTCTAACAGTTTTTTGGTGGAATCTTCAGGGTTTTCTCTCTCTATATATATATGACATGTCATTAGCAAACAGAGACAATTTCACTTCTTTCTTTCAAATTTGGATGCCTTTTATTTCTTTTCACTGCTCGCCCTGGCTAAGATTCCAATACTATGTTGAACAGAAGTTGTGAGAGTGGGTATTCGTGTATTGTTTCTGATCTTCGAAGAAAAGCTTTCAACTTTTCACTATTGAGTGTGATGTTAGCTGTGGTCTTGTCACACATGGTCTTAATTGTGTATAGGTACATTCTTTCTAAACCTTATATGTTGAGAGTTTTTATTATGAATGGATTTTTAATTTTGCCAAATGTTTTTTATGCATTTACTGAGATGATCATATGGTTTTCACCTTCATTCTGTTAATATGGTGTATCACACTTATTGATTTGCATATGTTGAACCATTTTTGCATCACAGGAATAAATTCCACTTAATCATGGTGAACGATCCTTTTAATGTGTTATTGAATTTGGTTTCCTAGCCTTTGGGGGGGGGGTCGCATTTATTTTTATCAAGGATATTGGCCTGTAATTTCATTTTCTTGTAATGTCCTTATCTAGCTGTGGAGTCAGGGTAATGCTGGTCTTGTAAAATGAGTTTGGAAGTGTTCCCTATTCAATTTTTTGGAAGAGTTTGAGAAGGATCAGTAGTAGTTGTTCTTTAAATGAAGAATTCAGGAGCAAAGAAATCAAGTCCTGGGCTTTTCTTTGATGGGAGATTTTTAAAAATATTTTTTTCATAACAGTTGATTGCACATATCTGTGGGGTACGGCATTGAATATCAATACCTGTGTGTAATATGTGATGCTCAAATCAGGATAATTAGTATATTCAACATTATACAATGTAATTGTTTTTCATGGCCCTTTACCAATTCCTCAACCTGTCACGCTATTGATCACCAGGGTTGATTTGGGAGATTTTTATTACTGATTCAATCTCCTTCCTCATTATTGGTGTTCAGATTTTCTATTTCTTCATGATTCTGTCTTGGCAAGTTGAATGTGTCTATTAATTTATCCATTTATTCTGGATCATCCAATTTGTTGGTGTATAATTGTTCATAATAGCCTCTTGTGATACTTTGTATTTCTGTGGAATCAATGGTAATGTGTCCTCTTTCATTCTTGATTTTGAGTATTCATTCTTTTTTTCTTAGTCTAGCTAAAGGTTTATTGATTTTATTTACCTTTTCAATAAACCAACTATTACTTTCTATTGTTTTTCTAATCTCTATTTCATTTATTTCTGCTCTAATGTTTATTACAGCCATGCACCATATAACAACGTTTTGGTCAACAATGGACGCAATATACAATGATAGTCAGAGCAATTGGTTATACCACATAGCCTAGGTGTAAAGCAGACTATCCCATCTAGGTTTGTATAAATACACTGTATGGGGCCGGCCCGGTGGCGCACTGCTACAGTGCGCCGCTTGGGAGTGTGGTGGGAGCAACACCGAGGGTTGCGATCCCGTTGCCGGTCCCGGTCCGGTACGGGCACGACACTGAGGGTTGCAATCCATTGCTGGACACGAAAAAAGACAAAAAGGAAAAAAAAATAAGTACACTGTATGAAGTTTGCACAATGACAGAATTGCCTGTAAATGCATTTCTTTGAACATACCCCATCCTTAAGTGAAACATGACTATATTTCCTTCTTTCTACTAACCTTGGGCTTAGTTTGTTCTTGTATTTCTAGTTCTTTAAGGTTTAAGGTTATGTTTTTATTTGAGATAAATGTTCTTTTTTGATATATGCACTTATTGCAATAAACTTCTGTTTTAGTCCGTTTTGTGTTGCTGTAACAGAATTACCTGAGACTGGGTAATTTATAAAGAAGTGAGGTTTATTAGGCTTGTGATTCTGGGACAGCTGCATCTGGCGTGGGCCTCAGGCTGCTTCTACTCATGGTGGAGAGTGGCAGGCAGCTGGCAGGTACAAGCAGATCACATGGTAAGAGGAAGAAAGAGAGAGAAGCAAGAGAAGGTGCCAGGGGCCTTTAAACAATCAGGTCTCACAGGAACTAATAGAGCGAGAACTCACTCACTACCCCTCCTCCCCCAGGGAGAGCACTAATCCATTCATGAGGGATCTACCCCCATGACTCAATCAGTTTCCAGCACTGCCACATTGGAGATGAAATTTCCACATGAGTTTTGGAGGGCACAACACATCCAAACTCCATCAATTTCCCTCTTAGGATTACTTTACCTGCATCCAAAAAGCTTTGGTATGTTGCGTGTCCATTTACATTTCCCTTTTAATTTCTTTTTATACTTATTGGTTGTTCAGGAGCAATTTATTTAATTTCCATGTATTTGTGTATTTTCTGAAAATCCTCTTGTTCTATTTTTACTTCTATTTTTATACCATTATGATCAAAAAAGATATTTATATGGTTTCAATCTTCTTAAATATGTTAAGAGCTGTTTTGTGGCCTACCATATGAGAATGTCTTTTGAGTGCTTGAGATGAATGTGTATTCTGTGGCTGTTGGATGAAATGTTCTGTATGTATCTTTTAGGTGCATTTGGTCTAAAGTGTTGTTTAAGTTCATTGTTTCCTTATTGATTTTCTGTCTAGACGATCTGTCCATTGCTGCAAGTGGGGTAGTGAAGTCCCGCAGTATTACTGTATTATAGTTTATATCTCCCTTCAGATGTACCAATATTTTCTTTATGTATTTAGGTGCCCCAATGTTGGGTGCATATATATTTACATTTGTCTTACCTCTTGATGAACTAAAACTTTTATTATTGTATAATGACTTACTTTGTCTCATTTTATAGTTTTTGACTTAAATTCTATTTTATCTGATATGAGTAGAGCTACCCTGCTCTCTTTTGGTTTCCATTGGCATGGAATATCTTTCCCTATACCTTACTTTCAGTCATACTGAAAATATCAATGATATAAACATCACAATTACAGTATTAGAGTATTCTAAATTTGAGTACTTACTTTACCAGGGAGTTATATACTTTCAGATGTTATCATATTACTCATTAGTGTCCTTTTCTTTCAGATTGAAGAACTGCCTCTAGCATTTCTTGTAAGACAGGTCTGGTAGTGATGGACTCTTATTTGTCTGGAGAAGTCTTTCTTTCTCTTACAAATCTAAGTGGCAGTACTGCTGGGTAGAATATGTTTGGTAGATTTTTTCTTCAGCACGTTTAGTATATCAACCCACTCTATCCTGGCCTATAATGTTTCTACTGAGAAAACTGCTGCTAGCCTATTGGAATTCTCTTAGATGTGATGTGCTTCTTTTTTCTTGCTGTTTTCAGGATCCTATCTTTGTGTTTGATTTTTTACAGTCTGATTATCATATGTCTTGGAGTAGTATTATTTGGATTTAATCTGATTAGATACATTTTTCCTTCCTGTACCTGGATATTTATATCTTTCTTCAGATTTGCAACGTTTTCTGCTATCATTTCTTTAAATAAGCTTTCTACCCTTTTGTTTCTCTCTTTTCTCCATCTTTAATTCCTATAACTCAAACATTTGCCCTTTTGATACTGTCCCATAAATCCCATAAACTTTCCTCATTCTTTTTTTTCTCTTCTGACTGTGTATTTTCAAATAACTTGTCTTTGAATTCAAAGATTCTTTCTTTTGTTTGATCAATTTTTCTGTTGATGCTCTCTATTGCATTTTCATTTCATTCATTGCATTTTCAGCTAAAAAAATTGTGTTTTACTTTTTAAATATAATTTCAATCTCTTAAATTTCTCATTTTGGTCATTTATTATTTTCCAGATTTCATTGAATTACTTCTCTGTATTTTCTTGAAGTTTGCTGAGCTTCCATAAAGTAATTATTTTTAATTATTTGTCAGGCAGTTCATAAATCTTTATGTGTTTAGGGTTGGTTACTGGTTCATTATTTTGTTACTTTGGTGTTTTCATTTTTCCCTAATTGTTCTTGGTCCTTGTGGCCATGTGTTCGTGTTTACACTTTTGAAGAAGCAGGGACTTATTCTTGTCTTTGGAGACTGGCTTTGTCTGGGAAAGCCCTTCACCAGTCAGCTCTTCTGGAGACTCTAGTCAGACCATCTGATTTGGTCCATGCGTGGACTTGCTGCTGGAGTCCTCAGGCAGGCTGGCCTGATATCTAAGTTAGAATGTAGGCAGGCTGGGGGCCTGAGTCTGTGGGGTTGAACCAGAAGCTTAGATCTACTGTGGTGGACCTGTTGATTTGGTCTATTGAGGTGGGCCTAGAACCTGTGTCTGTAATGGCAGGCCTGAAGACTTCATCCATGGGGGCTGGCCTGAAACCTGGGTCCACATTGGCTGACCTGGCACTGGGTTGAGCCTGAGTCTGTAGGAGCCAGCTAGGCACACGGATGGACATAGAGATTGCATTTGTGAGGGTGGGCCTGGATCCTAGGTACACAGGAGCTGGCCTATTGGTGGGGTGTGGTTGGAGCCTGAGTCTATGGAGATGGGCCTGTGTCCTGGGTCCAGAGGAGCTGCTCTGGAGCCTGGGTCTACTGGGGTGGTCCTGAAGCTTCAGCTCTTGGTGGCTAGCCTTGTACCTGAGTCTACTGGTGTAGGCCTGGTCTTTTGGTCTGCTGGAGCCTGGATCCACTGTAGTCTGGGGCCATGGAGACTGACCTGGAGCTTGGGGCTGTCCTGGGTCTGTAAGTGCCAGTCTTAACTCTGGGATCATGAGTACTGGCCAAATGGCTGAAGCCACAGGTGCTGGACTGAAGTCTGGGTACAGAGGGTCTTGCCTGGAGGTTGGGTGTGCAGGTGCTGGCCTGGAGACTAGGTTGGTGAGGACTGGCCGGGGTTCTGAAGGCTGGATTTGCAGGGCCTAGCCCAGCACTGGGTCTAATAAAACAGGCCTGGACCCTGGATCTGCTTGGACAGGACTTGTATTAGTCTGTTTATGTCATTTATAACAGGATACCTAAAACTAGGTAATTTATAAAGAAATAGAATTTATTTCTTACAGTTCAGAGGTTGGGAAGTTCAAAGTACAGAGAACACATCTTGTGAAGGCCTTCTTGTGGTTGGTGACTCTCCACAGCAGTGCAGGTTATCACATGGCAAATATCAGGAGCAAGAGAGAACCAACATTCTCACCTGCTCTCCTTATAAAGCCATCAGAACCACATCCATTACCACCCATGAAACCATTAGCTTATTACTCCATGAATTGATCAAGGTCATGGTCCTCACAATCTAATCACGTCTTAAAGGGCCCATGTTCTATTACCATAATAGAATTTCCCTCCCTCAACACTGTTACAGTGGGGATTAATACACAAATCTTTGGTGGGCATATTTCAACTCATAGCAGGCCCAGATTCTGGGTCTGCTGGATCATGGGTCTACAGGGGACAGCATGGAAGGTG
This sequence comes from Galeopterus variegatus, assembly GCF_000696425.1. Lineage (NCBI taxonomy): Eukaryota > Metazoa > Chordata > Mammalia > Dermoptera > Cynocephalidae > Galeopterus > Galeopterus variegatus. The sequence goes on along the minus strand of NW_007733325.1, from coordinate 22,920 downwards.
GAGCTGCAGGGACCAGCCTGGCACTGGAGCAGGCCTGAACCCTATGGAGGTATATGCACACCTGGCTCTGGTATGGTCCGGAACCTGAGGTGGGCCTGGAGCCTGTGCTTGTAGGGTTTGGCTTGGTGCTGGGTGGGCTTGGAGCCTGCATCTGCAGAGGCTGGCCTGGAGACTGGACCTGTGCATGCCAACCTGATGACTAAGGTTGCAGGGACCAGCCTAGTACAGGAGTGGGCCTAAAGCCTGGGAATATGAGGGTAGCCCAATGCTAAAGGTGGCCCAGAGCCTGAACACTGGGACTGGCCTGGCTCTGGGTCCTGCCTGGAGTCTGGGGCTGTGATGGCCTGCCAAGCACTGGATTTTACTGGGGTCAGGTCAGAATTAGGGTTTGAGGCAAAATCTGGTACTCAGTTCCCTCTCCTTCCTACAAGTAGAAAGTATCTCTCTCCATGCTGTACTGCCTGCAGTTGGGTCAGGAGTCATGTGGTTAATGTAAAACTGTCATTCTTACACTCTTTGATGCATCTTTTCTTATTTCTGGGCCAAACCCAGGTGCTTTAATCTTTCACCTGCTTTCCTTAACTATTCTGAAGATATTTTTGCATGTGAGTAGTTGTTTAAATTGATATTTTTGCAGAAAGACAAGCTCTGGAAAGTCCTATTATGCCCTCTTGCTGACATCTGGACCAAGGGTGTAGGTGCATTATGACCCACTATGAGCCATGTTGGATTTTGTGATAAACCACGTGGGCTACATGATCCATAGATGGCATTTTTCAAAAGAAATTCTTATGTAATCTTTTTCTCTGTTGTAATTGAAACTCCACATTTGTACAAGCATCAACATTGTGTGCAATAAAGTACATGTGTCAATTTTCTTGCAAACTTCATTAGTCTTTCGTGATTTCCTTTAAATATTTTTTTTTCTTATTGATCTAGGTAAGGCACAGTTTCTGATATGATTAAATGCTGCAATGCCATATTAGGTTCAGGTGTCAATTTTCAGTGTTACTTTTACCTAAATCTCATTCATACTATGAATGAATTGACCATGAATATGTTATATTTATTATATACCACACTCCAAATTCATGTACTCTAGATGTTTTAAACATCTGTATATAACTTGGCTGAGGTACAAATACAATAATGATAAAGTCTCATTTCTACCCATTGTCTTCCCTGCTGGAGAGAGACAGCCAATTTTAACTATCTTCATTCTGGTCCATCTCTCACTTACCTCAATCACATGCTACCATTCCTAATTTCAGACAACTTCTTTCCACTTGGTATTGCTCTGGTCTCAGATTCCTTCAGCTGCTTGGCAACTGTTGCAGATTCCTGTTTATGACATCATTACCATCTCTGTTTACTCTCATTCTATATGATGCCTGCAGCTACAGGAGCTGGAAATATACGGTGTTTGAAGGTTTTCTCCTTACACTCAGGCTCAACTATCAGGAAATCTTTCTTTTACCAAAGCATTCCATTAAAATTGTCACACCCAAAGGTAAATTCAGGGTAGATTTGTAAATAGAGAAAGGAAAACTAGACTTGCTGGGTGATTTATAGCAACCCTCAAAGATCAAGCTATTTATTCTTCTTGTAAAGTATGAAAAAGGAAGGAGTCGATGGTTGATGTTTGGATGAGGAAAACTTTGTATTTCTTTCTGAGTGTGGGCCACACAAGGGCTCATTGTTGTACTTGATGTAACTATCTCATTTCCCAGATCGTCAGACTCACTTATTAATTTGATAATTGTATTAAGCAGGGTTCTCTAGAAAAATAGAAACAATAGGACATATATCTACATATTTCTATTATCTATCTATGTAGAGAGAGAGAGAGAGAGAGAGATTAAGGGAATTGGCTCACATAATTACGGAGACCAAGAAGTTCCATGATCTGCCATCTGCAAGCTGGAGAACCGAGAAATCCAGTGGTGTAATTCAGCCTTGTCCAAAAGCCTGAGAACCAGGGGAGCCAGTGGTGTAACTCTCAGTCCAATGCCAAAGACCTGAGAAACTGAGGGGCTGCTGGTATAAGTCCCTGAGTCCAAAGGCCCAAGAACCAGGAGCTCCAGCATACAAGGGCAGGAGAAAACGGATGTCCAAGCTCAAGAAGAGAGAGAGAATTCACTCTCCTTCTGCCTTTTTTTATTCGGCACCTCACTGAATTGAATGTTGCCTGCTCACATTGGTGGAGGTGGATCTTCTTTACTCAGTCTACCCATTTAAATTCTAATCTCTTCCAGAAATGCCCTCACAGACACACCCAGAAATGTTTTACCAGCTATCTGCGCATCTCTTAGCCCAGTCAAGTTGACAGATAAAATTAACCATCACAATAATAATAATTGTAGTAACTAAAATTTATTGAGTGCTTAGCATATGCTAGGCACTGCTCTTAAGTGTTCTACCTATATAGTGCCAGGCACTTTTACATTTTATAAATATTAAATAAAGACAGCACAAGTATTGTTTAAAAGACAAGATGAATCAAACATGACTCCCGGTTGCCACACAAAATTTATCATCTGCAATATAAACTATAAAAAGAATATAAAATTAAAAGCTTCTATATGACAAATGAAAAGTTAAAAGATAAGACAACCAAGGAGAAAAAAATACTTAGAACATGTATGCCAAACAAAGGGCTAATGTCCTTATATAAAAATAGTTCTTTTAAATAAATAAAAATAAGTGCCTTAATGGAAAAATGAACAAGGACAGGTACAGACAATTCTAAAAAGAAGAAATACAATTCCCAATAAAGATATTAAAAATATACATCCTGTGATGGTAAATTTATTTGTCAACCTGACTGGGCCATGAGATGCCCAGATAGGCGGTTAAATATTATTTCTGGGTGTGTCTGTGAGGGTGTTTTCAGAAGAGATTAGAATTTCAACTGGTGGAGTGAGTAAAGCAGATGGTCCTCCTCTAGGTAGGTGAGCATTATTCAATCTGTTGAGGGCCTGAATAAAACAAAAATGCAGAGAGAGTTTGAATTAACTCTGCTTGACTGTTTGGACTGGGACATTCATCTTCTTTTGCCTTCAGTGCTGCTGTTTCTCAGGCTTTTGGAAGCAGGCTGAAATCTACACTATTAGCTCTCCTCCTCTCATGCCTTTGAACTACAACACTAATTTTACTGGGTCTCTGGACTGCAGTTAGGACATCATGAGACTTCTCAGCCTCCACAACTGCATAAGCCAAAAACTTACAATAAATTTGTTCATGAATATATTCCTCCTTTTGTTTTTGTTTCTCTTTAGAAACAAAAATACACATTCTCAGTATTGCTGAAACAAATGTAATTTAAAATATCTATCAGATAACCACTTTTCACACATCAGATTAGATAAGAAAAAATAGAAATACTCAGTAATGACTAAGTATGGAGAAATAAGTACACTCATATAGTTCTGTCAGGAGGATAAGTTCTCATTACCATTCCTGTATGGTTATTTGAAAGTATGCATCAAAAACCCTGAAAAATAAAAAATAAGAGGAGCTGATCTGATTCAGTCTCTCCTTCACATTAGTGGAATAAAGTCGTTTGGCTGAAATGGAAAAAAAAAAAAAAAAAAGAAGAATGTCCTTTTATCTAGAAACCACTTACAATAATTTATTTAAAGAAAATAACAAAACAACTTTGCAAGGATACATGGACAAAAATGTTCATTCCAGTTTTGTATATAATATTGAAATATTGTGCACACATGTCAACAATAGGGGATCCATTGAATAAAATATAGTACATATGTACAATGAAATATTAAATAAGCATTAAAAAAGATTATGCCAGAGTATACTAATTATCCTGATTTGACTGTCATGTATTGTACACAGGCATTCATATTCAACTCTGTACCCTGCAAATATGTGTCATCAATTATGTTTTGATAAAAAAATTATGCTGATTTATATTTATTGGAGAATACAGATATCCTAGATAAGTGAAGTAAAAACAATTTAAAATAGTATGACAGTATAGTTCTATGGCTGTAAAATACATGTACATCTCTATGAATGTGCATAGAAAACAAACCAGAAGATACACAGCTAAATGCCAACAGTGGTTATTGTTCTTTTTTTCCATTTTTAAATTAAATCAACTTGATTGAAGCATAATTTGCCTAAGATAAAATACAAAGATTTTAAAAAATAAATTTTATTGCATATAATTAAAGTATACAACATGATGTTATTAGTGAAGAGACAACCTACAGAATGGGAGAAAATGTTTGCAAACTACATATCAGACAAGGTGCTAATATCCAGAATATATAAGGGACTCAAACAACTTAACAGAAAAATAAATAAATAAATAGATAGATAGATAGATAGATAGATAGATAGATAGATAGATAGATAAATAAATAAATAAATAAAATCTGATTAAAAAATGGGCAGTGGACCTGAAGAGACATTTCTCAATAGAAGGCATACAAATGTCCAACAGACACATGAAAAAATGCTCAACATCACCAGTCTTCAGGGAAATGCAAATTAAAACCACAATGATATGTCATCTCACTCCAGTTAGAATGGCTATGATCAACAAGACAGAAAATAACAAATGCTGACAAGGATGCAGAGAAAAAAGAACTTTCCTGCATGTTAGTAGGAATGTAAATTTGTACAGCCACTTTGGGAAACAGTATGGAGGTTCCTTGCAGAACTAAAAATAGATCTACCTTACAATCCAGCTACATCACTACTGGGTATATACCCAAAGGCAATGAAATCCATATATCAAAAGGACACCTTCACTCCCTTGTTCATAGCAGCACTATTTACAATAGCTTAGAGATGGAATCAACCTAGATGTCCATCAGTAGATAAATGGGTTGAAAAAAAAACCTTTGGTGTATATACACAGTGGAAAACTATTCCGTTATAAAGAAATTAAAAACAAAAAAAGATATCCTATCGTTGCAGCAATATGGATGGAACTAAAAACCATCAAGTTGAGTGAAGTAAGACAGGCACAGAAAGACAAATACAGAATGATATCACTCATATGTGGAATCTAAAAAAAAGTGTTTCTCATAGCAGTAAACTGTAGAATAATGGTTACCAGAGCCTGGGGGTGTGGGAGGAGGAGAAGTGGTAGACTAATGGGTACAAAACTATGCTATCTACCATAAGTGAATCATCATGCAGTATATATGTATTGAAACAACACACTGTACCCAACAAATATGTCCAAGTAAATGTTAAAATATTTTGAATAAATAAATAAGTAAAGTTATGTATAGTTAGTAAAATTGTTACTATAGTAGCAAATTAATATATCCATCATCTTATGTAGTTACCTGTTCTTTTGTGTTGTAAGAGCAGCTACAATCTAGTCATTTAGCAAAAATCTCAAATACTATTTACTATTATTAACTATAATCATCATGCTATACATTAGATCTCTAGACTTGTTCATCCTGTATGTATGATACTTTTTATACTTTGACTTGCATCTCTACTTCCTCCTCCCCCATCTCACTCTTGGTAACCACTGTTTTATTCTCTATATTTGTATATCTGACTTCTTTTTCTTTCTTTCTTTTTTTTTTTAGATTTCACACATAAATGGGATTGTGCAGTATTTTTCTTTCTGTATCTAACTTATTTCACTTAGCATAATGTCCTCCAAGTTTATTCTATAATGTGGTAAATGGCAGAATGTTCTCCTTTTTTAAGGCTGAATAATATTCCATTATATATATCCCACAGATTTTTTTATCCATTCGTTTCTTGACCTTGACAGACACTTAGGTTATTTCCATATCTTGGCTATTGTGAAAAATGCTGCAATGAGCCTAGGAGTGCAATATCTTTAAGAAGAGGTGATTTCATCTCCTTTGGGTATATACCCAGAAAAGGGATTGCTGGGTCATATGGTAATTCTATTTTTCATTTATTTAGAAACCTCCATACTGTTTTCTATAATGACTGCACCAACCTACATTCCCACCAATAGTGTGCAAGGGCTCCCTTTTCTCCACACCCTCACCAACACTTTTTATCTCTTGTCTTTTTAATAATAACTATCCTAATGGGTGTGAGATGATATCTCATGGTGGTTATGATTTGAAAATCACTGATGATTAGTGATGTTGAACATCTTTTCATATACTCATTGGCCATTTGTAGTCTTCTTTTGAGAAATGCCTAGTCAGGTCTTTTGCTCATTCTTTAGTCAGTTTATATTTTTTCTTGCTATTCATTTGTATAAGTTCCTTATAAATTTTCAATATTAACCCCTCAACAGATATATGGTTGCAAATATTTTCCCCGATGTATAGGGTGCCGTTTTATTTTGTTGATTGTTTCCTTTGTTGTGCAGAAGCTTTGTAGTTTGATGTAGTCCCATTTATTTATTTTTGCTTTTGTAGCCTGAGCTTTTGGTGTGACAACCAAAAATATCATTGCCAAGGCCTATGTTAAGGAGGTTTTCCCTGTTTTCTTCTAGGAATTTTATGGTTTCAGGTTTATCTAGTTTGAGTTGACTTTTTTGTGCATGGTGTAAAATAAGGATCCCATTTTATTCTTTTGCATGTGGAAATCCAGTTTTCCCAGCACTATTTACTTAAGAGACCATCTTTATCCATTGTGTTTTCTTAGTGCCCTTGTCAAAGATTAGTTGACCATACATGTTTAGATTTATTACTGGGCTCTGTATTCTGTTCCACTGGTTGATGTGTGTGTTTTTATGCCAGTGTCATACTGTTTTGATTACTAAAACTTTGTAATATAATTTTAAATCAAAAAGTGTGATACCTCCAACTTTTTTTTCTTTCTCAGAAGTGCTTTGGCTATTTGGTGTATTGTTTGTTTCCATATGAATTTTAGGATTGTTTTTCTGTCTCTGTGAAGAATGCCATCAGGATTTTGATAGGGATTGCACTAAGTACATTACCCTGGGTAGTTATGTACATTTTAACAATATTAATCATTCCAATCCAAGAGCATGGGATATCTTTCATTTATTTCCATTTCTTTGATTTCATTCATCAATGTTTTATAGTTTTCAGTATACAGGTCTTTCACCTTCCTGATTAAATTCATTCCTAAGTATTTCATTTATTTTTTTATGCTATCATAAATGAGATTTTTTCTTGGTTTCTTTTGCAACTAGGTAGTTTTTGTGTACAGAAAGCTACTGATTTTTGTATTCAGATTTTGTATCCTGAAACTTTACTAAATTCATTTATTAGTTGTAACTTTTTTTTTTTTTTGGTGGAGCCTTTGAGGTTTTCTATATACAGGATCATGTCATCTGCAAACAGAGATAATTTTACTTCTTCCTTTTCTGTTTGGATACCTTTTATTTCTTTTTCTCATTTGACTGCTCTTGCTAGTATTTCCAGTATGATGTTGAATAGAAGTGGCAAGAGTGAGCATTCTTGCATTGTACCAGATCTTAGAGGAAAAGCTTTCAGTTTTTCCCATTGACTGTGATCTTAGCTGTGCATTTTTCAAAAATGGCCTTTATTTTGTTGAGAAACTTTCCTTCTGTAGATAAACTGTTGGAAGTTTTTATCAAGAAAGAATGTTAAACTTTGTTGAATGGGTTTTTTGCATCAACTGTAATGATGTGTGGATTTTATCTTTCAGCCTGTTAATTTAATGTATCATATTGATTAAATTGTGTGTGTTAAAGCAGCCTTGCATGCCAGAGAAAAATTCCACTTGGTCATTCTGCATAATCTTTTTTATGTGTTGTTGAATTTAATTTGTTAATATTTTACTGAGGATTTTGCATTAATATTCATCAGAGATATTGGCCTGTAGCTCTCTTTTCTTGCAGCATCTTTGTCTGGCTTAGGTATCAAGGTGATGCTGGCCTCCTACAATGTGTTAAAAAGTATCCCTCTAGCTTTATTTTTTGGAAGAGTCTAAGAAGTATTGGTATTAATTCTTTGAATGCTTGGTAGAATTCAGCCATGAAGTTATCTTGTCCTAAGCGTTTCTTTGCAGAAAAGTTTTAAATTACTATTTCAGTCTCTATTTGTTATTGGTCTGTTTAAGCTTTCTATTGCTTTCTGATTCAATCTTGGTAGGTTGTATTTTTCTAGTAATTTATACATTTCCTTTATGTTATCCAATTTGTTGGCATATAATCATTTGTAATAGTCCTTTATAACACTTTTTAAAAAATTTCTAAGACATCTGTTGTATTGTCTCCACTTTCATTTCTGATTTATTTATTTAATTCTTCTCTCTTTTCTTAGTTTAGCTAAAGTATTGTTAAATTTTACTTATAAAAGAACAAAATGTTTTTAGTTTTATTGGTTTTTTTTCTGTTTTTTTTTCTATTCCAATTTGATTTATTTCTATTCTGATCTTTATTATTTTCTTCCTTCTGCTAACTTGGGGTTTACTTTATTCTACTTTTTCTAGTTCAAAAATACCCAGACAGTAAGTAAACAGTTCAAAGACGTTTTTAAAATTCCTTTTAAAAACAACTTTATTGAGGTATAGTTAATGTATTAGTCTGTGTTGCTATAACAGAATACTTGAGACTGGGTAAATTGTAAAGAACAATGGCTTATTTGGCTCATGATTCTGGGACAGCTGCATCTGGTATGGGCCTCAGGCTGCTTCTACTCATGGCAGAAAGCAGCAGGCAGTAGGTGGGCACAAGCAGAACACATGGTGAGAGGAAGCAAGAGAGAGAGAGAGAGAGGCGGGGGGGGGGGGGGGGGGGG
>NW_007733325.1:2902-13206 GCF_000696425.1 Galeopterus variegatus | reverse complement strand
CCCTCCTCCCCCCTCTCCCTCCCCCCACTGGGGGGCCCAGGGGGGGGAGGGGGGAAGGAGGGGGGGGGGGGGGGGGGGGGGGGGGGGGGAGATGTCAGTTTTCCCAGCACCATTTATGGAAAAGGCAGTCTTTTCCCCAATGTATGTTCTTCATGCCTTTGTCTAAAATTAGTTGGCTATAACTTTCTGGGTTGATTTCTGGATTCTCTATTCTGCTCTTTTGGTCTGAGTGTCTGCTCTTATGAAGTTTCAGTTACTATAGCTTCGTAGCATAATTCAAAGTCAGGTAGTGGTATAACTCTTGCTTTATTTTTTTGCTCAGGATAGCACTGGCTATTCAGGATCTTTTGTTGTTCCGTATGAATATTAGGATTGTTTAGTCTATTTCTGTAGAGAATGTCATTGGTAATTTGAAGGGGATTCCATTGAATCTGTAGATAGCTTTGTGTAGTATGGACATTTTCACAATCTTAATTATTCCAATCCAAGAGCACGGAATGTTTTTCCATCTTTTTGAATCACTTTTTATTTCTTCTAACAGTGATTTGTAGTTCGTTTTGTAGAGATCTTTGGCCTCCTTGGTTATTTTTGTTCTTAAGTATGTTGTTTTTTATGACTATTGTAAATGGGCTAGCCTTCTTGATGGCTTTTTTCTGCTAGTTTGTTGTTGGGGTAGAAAAACACTAGTGATTTTTGCATGTTTATTTTGCATTCTGCGGCTTTACTGAAATTGTTTATCAACTCTAAGAGCTTTTTTGTAAAGTCTTTAGGCTTTCCTATACGTAGGATCATGTCATCTGCAAAAGGGACTATTTGACATTGTCTTTTCTAATATGGATGCCCTTTATTTTTTCATCTTGCCTGATTGCTCTGGCTACTACTTCCAATATTATGCCACATAGGAGTGGTGAGAATGAGCATCCTGGTCTTTTCCTATTCTTAAAAGCTGAAAGTTATTCCCCATTCAGGATGATATCGGTGGTGGGTTAGTTGTATATGGCTTTTATTGTGCTGAGATACCTTCCTCCTATACCTAATTTGCTGAGAGTCTTTATCATGAAGGGATATTAAATTTTGTCAAATTCTTTTTCTGCATCTATTGAGATACTCACATGTTTTTTCCCTTAATTTTGTTGATGTGGTGTATCATATTTATTGACTTGTATATGTGGAAACATCCTTGTATTCCTGGAATAAACTCCACTTGATTGTGGTATATAATTTTTTTGATGTGTTTCTGTATTCTATTTGCTTATACTTTATTGAGGATTTTTGCATCAATGCTCATCAAAGATATTGGCCTATAGTTTTCTTTTTCTTTTTTGTTTTATTCTGTCTTTGGTATTGTCATCAGGGTGATGCTGGCCTCATAGAATGAGTTAGGGAGAATGGCCCCTTTCTTTGTTGGGATACTGCTGATTCCTGCTTCAATATCATTGCTTGTTATTGATCACTTCAGGCTTTCTATGTCTTCTTGGTTCATTGTTGGTAGTTTGCATTTATCCATTTCCTCCAGGTTTTCAGATTTGTTGGCATATAGTTGTTTATAATACGCTCTAGTGATTCTTTTTATTTCTGTGGTATTCATTATAATGTCTCTTTTTTCATTCTAATTTTTATTGTTAAGGTCTTCTCTCATTTTTAGCCTCACTAATGGTTCGTATATTTTGTTTATCTTCTCAAAAAACCAACTTTTATTAAATTGATCCTTTGCATCATTTTGGGGGCTTTCTATTTCATTTAGTTTTACTCTAATCTTAATTATTTATTTCTGTCTGATAATTTTGAGAATAATTTGTTTGTTTTTCTAGTTATTTGATGTGTAGTACTAGATTTTTTATTTGAAATCTTTCTATTGTTTTTGATGTAAGTGTTTATTGCAATAAACCTCCCTCTTAGAACTGCTTTTGTAGCATCCCACATTTTTTAGTATAATGTGTCTTTATTTATATTAGTTTTAAGAAATATTGTGATTTCCTGTTTAATTTCTCTTAGGATCCATAGGTCATTCAGGAGCATGTTGTTTAATTTCCATATGTTTCCATACTTTCCATATTTTCACTTGTTATTGATTTCTAGTTTTAATCTGTTTTGTTCTGATGAGATACTTGAAATTATTTAATTTTTTAAAAATTTGTTAAGACATGATTTGTGACCTAACATGTGGTCTATCCTGCAGAATGTTCCACGTGCTGATAAGAACAATGTATATTCTGTGGTTGTTTGATGAAATATTCTATAGATATTTGAGATGTCCAATTGGTGCAAAGCATAGTTTAAATCTGGTGTTTCTCTGTTGATTCGTTGCCTAGATAATCTGTCCAATGTTGAAAGAATGGTTTTCAGGTCTCCAATTATTATTGTATCCGGGTCTATCTCTTTCCTTAGTTCTAATTGTATTTGCTTTATATATCTTGGTGTTCCATTTTTGGCTGTGTATATATTTCTGATTGTTATATCTTCTTAATGGGTAGATACCTTTATCATTATATAGTGGATTTCTCTGTCTCTTTTTATAGTTTTTGGTTTACAGTATATTTTATCTGATATTAAAATAGCTATTCCTGCTTGTTTTTGATTTCCATTTGCATGGTATATCTATTTCCATCACCTCACTCTAGGTCTGTATGTGTCTTTATAGGGGAAGTGAGTCTCTTATAGACAGCATATAGTTGAGTGTTTTGAGTGGGGAATTTAATCCATTTACACTTAGGGTTGTTACTGAAAGGTATTATCTTACTTCTGGCATTTTATCAATTTTCATTCATATGTTTTAAACATCTTTTGTTCCTTTCTTTCCCTTTTTTTGGTTCTCTTCAGTGTTTGTTGTCTTTTGGAGGTGGTAAGTTATAGTCCTCCTCTTTCTCATTTGCATTTTTGTTCTACCAGTGGGTTTTGTTCTTTCTTGTGTATTCATGGTAGTGATTATCATTCTATGGACTCCAGAGCAGAATTCCCTTGAGGATTTCTTTTAGGGTTGGTTGTATACTGGTGAATTCCCATAGTTTTTGTTTTTCTGGGAAAAACACTATTTCCCTTTCATTTTTGAAGGATAGCCTTGCTTTATATAGTATTCTTGGTTGGCAGATTTGTTCTTTTAATATTTTGAATATATCATTCTCTTTTTTTCTGGCCTGAAGAGTTTCTGTTGAGAAGTCTCCTGTTAGTCTAGGAGGGGCTCCATTTAAGGTGACTTGATACTTTTATCCTACTGATTTTAGGATTCTGCCTTTGTCTTTGAGCTTTGACAGGTGACTATAATGTGCCTCAGAGAGGACCTTTCTGGATTGAATCTGATTGGTGAACTTTTAGCCTCCTGGATGTGAAGGTCCATGTCTCTCCCTATACCTGGTAATTTTTACACTATTATTCCATTGAATATATTCTCAATGGTTTTTTCTTTCTCCACTCATTCAGGAATAACAATGCATCAGATGTTGGTGCACTTAAAGTTGTCAGCTATCTCTCTTCAATTGTCTTCATTTTTTTCATACTTTTTCTTTTTTGTCTGCTTGAGTTATTTCAAAAAGACTGTCATCAAGAGAGGCCTGAGAGCTGCTGGGCCCTCAGGGCCCTAAGCCACCCATGCCAGAACAGGCAGTTACTGTGCCACAGGAACCCCAGCCCAAGCCAGTCCATATCAAACAGAGAGGCCTGAGCCACCAGTGCACAAGCCCCAAGAAAGCTGCACTGAATTGGCAGTCCCAGCAGGATCCAAGCGAGACACTAGGGTCAGATGAGTGGACCATGAAATCACCTGCCACAATGACTAAACACCAAAGGAAAAATGAAAAATCAAGAAAGTATGACACCACAAAAGGAAAATAATAACTCTGAAGCTCTAAATTCTATAGAACAGGAAGTCCTTGAAATAACTGACAAGAAATTTTGAGCAACAATTTTAAGGAAACTAAATAAGATAAAAGAAAACTCAGTTAAACAACACAATGAAATGAGAAAAAATATACAGGACCTGAAAGAAGAAATGAAGAAAGAAATCAATGTTCTGAAAAAGAATGTAGCAGAGCTTGAGAAGCTGAAGGATTCATTCAACAAAATAAAAAGCACAACAGAGAGTTTAACCAGCAAGCAAGAACAAGAAGAATAGAGTATTACTGACCTTGAAGATGGGCTGTTTGAAATAACAGAGGTGGACAAAAAAAAAAAAAAAAAAAAAAAAAAAAAAAAAAAAAAAAAAAAAAAATTTTAAAAAAAGAATTTTAAAAATTGAAGAAAATCTAAGAGAGATAACAGACAACCTTAAGCACTCGTATACCTGAATCATGGGTATTCCAGAAGGGGAGGGAAAAGGAAATGGCATTGAAAATATATTCAACAAAATAATAGCAGAAAACTCCCCAGGTATAGGGAAAGACACAGATCTTCAGATTCAGGAGGCTCAAAGATCTGCAACCATATTCAACCCAAAAAGATCCTCTCCAAGACATGTTATAGTCAAATTGGCAAAACTCAAAGACAAAGAGAGAATCTTAAATGCTGCAAGAGAAAAGCAGAAAGTCACATTCAAGGGAGCCCCAATCAGACTAACATCAGACTATTCATTGGAAACCCTAAAAGCCAGAAAAGATTGGATGATATATTCAAAAATACTAAAAGACAAAAATTGCCATTGAAGAATTCTTTACCCAGCAAAGCTATCCTTCTAAAATAAAGGACAAATAATATATTTCTCAGACAAACAAAAACTGCAGGAGTTCACTACCACATAACCAGCCTTACAAGAAATTTCCAAGGGAGTACTGGGTATGGTACCTGAAAAACAACCATCGCTGCAATAAATACTCAAGAAAGAAAAAAAAAACCACTAGTAAAATAAAAATGCTAACAATAAAGAGAAAGAAGTTTAACCAACCACCCCAAGAAACCAGCAAACACAGAATACAAACAGGAAATCAGAAAGAAAGAAACAAAAAATACTTAAGACAACCAAACAAAAATCAATAAAATGCTAGGAGTAAATCAGCACCTTTCAATAACTACTCAATGTAAAAGGATTAAATTCCCCACTCAAAAGACACAGACTGACTGACTGGATTAAAAAGGTGGACCCAACAATATGCTGCCGTCAAGACACACACCTCACCTGTAAAGATACACACAGACTAAGAGTGAAAGGATGGAAAACGATATACCATGGAAATAGAAATGAAAAACAAAGTGGAATAGCTATTCTTTTATAAGATAAAATAGACTTTAAGCCAAAACCCATAAAAAGAGATAAAGAAGGCCACAATATAAGGATAAAAGGATCTATTCATCAAGAAGACAGATTTATGAAGCAAACACTATTAGACCTAAAGAATGAGATAGACACTAATACCATAATAGCAGGGGACCTGAACATCCCACTGTCAATATTGGACAGATCATCTAGGCAAAAACTCAGCATAGAAACACAACATCTAAACAGCACTTTTGACCAATTGGACTTGATAGATATCTACAGAACATTCCATCCAACAACCTCAGAATATTCATTCTTCTCATCAGCACATGGAACATTCTCCAAGATAGACTACATCTTAGGTCATAAATCAAGTCTCAACGAATTAAAAAAAAATAGAATTATTCCATGTATTTTTTCAGATCACAATGGATTAAAATTTGAAATGAATAACAAACAAAACTCTGGAAACTATAAAAACACATGGAAATTAAATAACATTCTACTTAATGACATATGGGTCCAAGAACAAATTATACAGGAAATCAAAAAATTTATAGAAACTAATGAAAATAATAACACATCATACAAAAACTTGTGGAATACTCCAAAAGCAGTATGAAGGGTGAAATTTATCACATTAAATGCTTACTTCAGAAGAATGGAAAGATGGCAAGAAAACAACCTAACACTTCAGCTTAAAGAACTAGAAAAACAAGTACAATCAAAACCCAAAGTTAGCAGACAGAAAGAAGCAATTAAGATTAGAACAGAACTAAATTAAATAGAAACCCAAAAAATGAAACAAAAGATCAATGAAACAAAAAGCTGTCTTTTTGAAAGAATAAATAAAAATGGCAAACCATTAGCAAGGCTACCTAAAAAAAAAAAAAAAAGAAGAGAGAAGACCCAAACAAAAAAAAAAAAATGAGAAACGAAAAAGGCGATATTACACCTGATACTTCAGAAATATGAAGAATCATTAGAGACTACTATAAAAAACTATATGCCAACAAATTTGAAAATCTGGAGGAAATGGATAAATTTCTGGACACGTAAAAACTATGAATACTGAGCCAAGAAGATATAGAAAATCTGAATAGATCAATGACAATAAAAGAGATTGAAGCTGTTATCAGAAGTCTCCCAAACAAGAAAAGCCCAGGACCTGACGGGTACACTACAGATTTCTACCAAACCTTCAAAGAAGAACTGATATCAATTCTCTACAAACTATTCCAAAAGATAGAAACAGAGGCCATTCTCCTAAACTCATTCTATAAGGCAAACATCACCCTGATACCAAAACCAGACAAAGATACAACAAAAAAAGAAAACTACAGGCCAATATCCTTGATGAATATAGATGCAATAATCCTCAATAAAATACTAGCTAATGATATACAGCAAAACATACACAAAATTATACACCATTATCAAGTGGTATTCATCCCAGTGAGGCAAGGTTGGTTCACATACACAAATCCATAAATGTGATACACCACATCAATGAAATCAAAGACAAAGACTTTATGATCATCTCTATAGACGCTGAAAAAACATTTGACATAATTCAACATTAATTCATGATAAAGACTCTCTACAAGTTAGGAATAGATGGAAAGTATCTCAACATAGTTAAAGTCATATATGATAAGCCCACTGCCAATATTATCCAGGAATTAGACAAGGATTCCCACTCTCACTGCTCCTACTCAACATAGTGTTGGAAGTACTAGCCAGAGCGATCAGAGAAGAGAAGGGCATCCAGATTGGAAAAGATGAGATCAAACTGTCCCTGTTTGCAGATGATATGATCCTATACATAAAACTGTCTAAAGCCTCTACAAAAGATCTCATAGAGTTGATAAATGATTTCAGCAAAATTGCAGGGTACAAAATCAACACACAAAAATCAGTAGCATTTCTCCACTCCAACAGTGAACATGCAGAAAGCTAGCCCATTTACTATATATATATATATATATATATATAGGAATAAAGTTAACCAAGGATGTAAAAATCTCTATGACAAGAACTCCAAACCTCTATTGAGAAAAACTAAAGAAGATACAAGAAGATGCTCTTGGATGGGAAGAATCAACATTGTGAAAATATCCATACTACCCAAAGTGATCTACAGATTCATTGTGATCCCCATCAAAATTCCAATGACATTTTTCTCAGAAATGGAAAAAACTATCCTAACATTTATATGGAATAACAAAAGATCACAAATAGCCAAAGCAATTCCGAGCAAAAAAATTAAACCTGGAGGCATAACATTACCTGACTTTAAACTATACTGCAAAGCTATAGTAACCAAAACAGCATGGTAGTGGCATAAAAGCAAAGACACAGATCAATGGAATAATATAGAGAATCCAGAAATCAACCCATACATTGGCAGCCATCTGATCTTTGACAAAAACACCAAGTATACACACTGGGGAAGAGATTGCCTCTTCAGCAAATGGTGCTGAGAAAACTGGATATCCATATGGAGGAGAATGAAACTAGACTCCTGCCTCTCACCATATACCAAAATCAACTCAAAATCAATTAAAAAATTAAATATACATCCTGAAACAATAAAACTCCTTCAAGAAAACATAGGGGAAACACTCCAGGAAGTAGGATTGGGTACAGACTTTATGAATATGACCCCAAAAGCACAGGCAACCAAAGGTAAAATAAACAAATTGAAGTATATTAATCTAAATAGCTTCTACACAGCAAAAGAAACAATTACCAGAGTGAAAACACAACGAACAGAGTGGGAGAAAATATTTGCAAAATATACATCTAACAAAGGATTAATATCCAGAATATACAGGGAACTCAAACAACTTTTGCAGCAAAAAACCCAGCAACCCAATTATAAAATGGGCAAAGGAGCTGAATAGGCATTTATCATGGGAAGATATTCGAATGGCCAACAGACACATGAAAAAATGCTCAACATCACTCAGCATTCAGGAAATGCAAATCAAAACCACACTGTGATACCATCTCACTCCAGTTAGGATGGCTAATATCCCAAAGTCTGACAATGATAAATACTGGCGAGGTTGCAGATAAAAAGGTACCCTCCTACACTGTTGGTGGGACTGCAAAATGGTGCAGCCTTTATGGAAAATGTTTGGAGGTTCCTCCAAAAATTACCGATAGATCTACCACATGACCCAGCTATTGCACTGCTTGGAATACACCCAGCTGAATGAGAATCATCATTCCAAAAGGGTACCTGTACTCCAATGTTTATTGCAGCACTATTTACATTAGCCAAAAGTTGGAACCAGCCCAAATGTCCATCATCAGATGACTGGATATGGAAACTGTGGTATATCTACACAATGGAATTCTACTCCGCCATAAAAAAGAATGAAATACTACCTTTTGCAGCAACGTGGATGGACTTAGAAAAAATTATAGTAAGTGAAATAAGTCAGGCACGGAAAGAGAAATACATGTTCTCACTGATTTGTGGGAGTTAAAAACGAATAAATAAATAAATAAACAAACATACCAAAAAATGGTGGGGGGGTGGGGAAGAAGACACAATAATCACAATTCCTTGAACTTGTTAAGACAAGTGAACAGATATGATGTTGATGGGGGGAGGGGGGAGTGGGAGGGAGAAGAGAGGAATTGGTAAAGGGACACAAAAATCAACTACATTGTATATTGATAAATTATAATAAAATTTAAAAATTTTTTAAAAAGGAAAACAAAAACAATAAAAAAAATACAAAGAAACTGTCATGAAGATCAAAAATTCTTTCTTCTCGTTGCTCTAGTCTGCTGCTTAAGGTCTCAGTTGTGTTTTTTATTTTGTTGAATGTCTCCTTCGGTTAAGTGAGTTCTGCTACATTATTTTTTAAAGTATTAATCTCTTTGTAAATTTCCTCCTTCATATCCTGGATAGTTTTGCTCAGTTCATTGTGTCATCTAACTGCATCTTCTTGTATCTCACTGAGCTTCCTTAAGATTTTTTTTTTTGTGACCGGTAAGAGGATTGCAACCCTTGGCTTGGTGTCGTCTGCACTGCTCTCAGCCAGTGAGCCCACCGGCCAGCCCTATATAGGATCTGAACCCATGGCGGGAGCGCCACTGTGCTCCCAGCACTGCACTCTCCCGATTGAGCCACAGGGTTGGCCCCTTCCTTAAGATTTTTATTTGGAATTCCTTTTTAGTCATTTCAAGGGTTTCTACCCTATGGGGTCTGGTACTTGAGAGTTATTGTGTTCCTTTGTTGGACTCATATTTTCTTGTTTTTCGTGTTTTTAGTATCTTTACATGGATGGCTATTCATCTTGTAGAGCAGTTGCTTCTTCTATTACTCTACTTCTGTGGACTCAACTGGTAACCCTCCTTATGCAGAATAATGAAATTAGACTACTATCACTCACCATATACCCAAATCAACTCAAAATTTATTAGAGACTTAAATGTAAGACCCCAACTTTAAAACTTCTAGAAAACAGACTTTGGAGAACCACTTCTGGACATAGGTCTGTGCAAGGACTTTCTGAATAATATTTTAGAAGCACAGGGTACAAAAGCAAAAATTAAATAAAGGGATTATATCAAGCTGAAAAGCTTCTCCACAGCAAAGGAGACAATCAACAGGGCAAAAAGAAAACCTGAAGAATGGGGGAAAATATTTGCAACCTATGAATCCAACAAGAGATTAATATCCAGAATATATAAAGAACTCAAACAACTCAATAGTAAAAACAACAAATAATTCAAGTAAAAAATGGGCAAAGGAACTGAATGGACATTTTTTGAAAGAAGATATACAAATGGGAAACTGGCTTATGAAAAGTTTTTCAAAATCACAAATCATCAGAGAAATGCAAATCAAAGCCACAATATGATATCATCTCAACCCAGTTAGAATGGCTATTATCAAAAAAAGAACAAGTGGAGTATGCTCACATCAGTGACCCACCACCATCTAATTCTTCAGAGCTTCTCATCCTCTCATTGTGTAACAGTGCCACATTGGGATGAAGATGGCGACGGGTCTGGAGCGGCCGTGCCAGGAGACAACGCGACCCTGAGAAGTGTGCGCTGTGATACCAGAGTACTATTTGCATTTCCAAGAGCAACA
>NW_007733325.1:0-446 GCF_000696425.1 Galeopterus variegatus | reverse complement strand
ACAAAAGAAACTTTCGAAACTATACAAACACATGGAAATTAAATAACATTCTACTTAATGAAATATGGGTCCAAGAAGCAATCAAGCAGGAAATAAAACATTTATTGAAACTAATGAAAATAATGATACATCATACCAAAACTTGTGGGATACTGCAAAAGCAGTATTAAGGGGGAAATTTATTGCATTAAGTGCTTACCGCAGAAAAATGGAAAGATGGCAAGTGAACAATCTAATACTGCATCTTAAAGAACTAGAAAAACAAGAACAATCCAAACCTAAAGTTAGTAGACGGAAAGAAATCATCAAGATCAGAGCAGAACTTAACAAAATTGAAACCCCAAAAACAACACAAAAGATCAATGAATCAAAAAGTTGTTTTTTTAAAGATAAATAAAATTGACAAACCATTAGCATGGCTAAGAAAAAAAAGAAGAGAGAAGATT
>NW_007733324.1:110716-113329 GCF_000696425.1 Galeopterus variegatus | reverse complement strand
GGCGCCTGGTGCAGGACCGTTGCTAGCCCTGTAAGAGGACCCTGAGGAGTTGGGTGGGGTGTAAAGAGCCAGGGTCCTAACCTGGAGTGAGGGATGTCCCCATCCTGGACAGACAAAAGTCACTTTGTAATGAGAACGCTCTTAGACCCCAGACCCCAGAGTGTCTTCTAAAGTGGCAGAAGCCTGGTGGCTTCATATAATGCTGACAACTGACTGAAACATGGCGGTTTGAATTTGGGCCTCAGTGCTGTTTGAAATGTGTGTAGATGGCTGGCTGGCTTTGAGCAATGGGAGTTTTAAGGACTCAGTCCCTGAACGTCTGGTCGCACCCGATGGGTTTAAGTGGCCAGGTCCCTGCTTTCCTGACTTTGCCTGATAAAAGGTGGCCCTCATCAGCAGCCTTTAACTAGGTCGTAGAGGGCCGACGGCCTCTCCACAGGACAGCCTGAGGTGGCAGGTTCACCCAACTCAGGAGGAGGAGGGTTTGCCCCCTTTCTGACCTGGCTAACTGGTCAACACCCTCCCCTCGTCCAGGGCCAGTGGTTGTAGAACTCTAGTAGGAAGAAATAATCCTCTTCGCTCCCCTCTTTGGCTTGGATTCCAGTTCTTCTCTTTCCTGCTGGGTCTGGAAAAGAACAAGAAGGTGCACTAAAGTCTGCTGCGTCCCTGTCCCAACATTAAGACCAGTACCCAGTCAGTTGAGTACAGGAGAGCGGCAGCATTTCCTTCTACACATTGATGCCTTGCACATGTCACCTCAGTCCTCTTGCATGTAAAGCAAGGGGTTGGACCCATTTTCTGGTCTGATTCCTCAGAGCTTGCTCGGTAAGCTGCGGCTCCTGGGGGCCCAAATGATTGAGGTTCAGCTTCCTGAGCCCCTGTCATGAGTCAGACATCGGGTTGGGCACTGAGGAGTTGCAGGGAAGTGATAGACACAGCTTGGGAATGGGCAGCCTGGTGGGAGGTGAACAGATGGCCTTGGCACATTATCAGTGTCCCCTGCAGAGACAGGGGCAGGAGGCTGGGCAGCCAGGAGGGTGCTCAGCCCAGCCTGGAGCTTCGCTAGAAAGCTTCCATCAGAGCCAGTGAGGACGTCTACATGTTGGTGAGATAAAGTAGGGGAGAAGGGGGCGGAAGGCAAGCTAGTGGGGTGCAGGCATGGATGGGGGCACCAGGGTGGGATTGTCACCTCAGCCACCGACAGTGCTGTGGGCTGCAGGCAGAGAGGGAGCCTTGGCTGGCATGGAAGTCTCTGCAGTCTCCACTGGGAACTGGCTCTTCTTGGTGATTAGGTGTCGAGACCGTGCCGTAGTCAGGGTTGCCTCTTAGATTCAGTCCTCTGGTAACGGTGGCAGAAGCAGGGGCCTGGGACCTGGCAGGAGGGAGAGAGGCAGCCAGAGAGACCAGTGACAGATGAGGCTACTGTAGTGGTTCAGACAAAAGATAATGAGGCTTGAACTAGGGGAGAAAGAGCAGAGGATGAGGTCAAATTGCCAGGGAGTGAGGTCTCCAGGACCATTGGTTTCTGGGGTTGGTGACTGAAACAATGGCCTTGTTCATCACCATATCCATAATGACCAGCCCAGAGCTGGGCACAGAGTGATGCTCAGTGGATCCCTGTAGAGGGAGGGAAGGAAGGAATGAAGGGAGCAAGGGAAAGGAAAGGAAATGGAGTTGAGTTACAGCAGGGGGAGCTGAGCATAGAATCTCCCGCTTGCAAATAGCCTTTGGGTTTGGTCCAGCCAAAGCAGAGCTACCTGGGCATTTAGGTGAGGTATGTCAGTCAGTGAGAGCTATCACGGGGGCAAATGTGCAGTGTGTCTATTTGCGCTCTTTGAGACCTAAAAAGTCATTCATTTCTCATTTGTAAAGCTTCAATTGAATCCTTACTATGCCAAAAAGGCACAAGTACTGCCCTTCAGGGGTCTGCAGAGTGCAGGGGGTCTTCACTGCCCTTGAGGGGACTGCAGGTGTGGGGGGTCTTCACTGCCCTCGAGGGGCATGCAGGTGTGGGGGGTCTTCATTGCCCTTGAGGGGTCTGCAGGTGTGGGGGGTCTTCACTGCCCTTGAGGGGACTGCAGGGGTGGGGGGTCTTCACTGCCCTTGAGGGGGCTGCAGGGGTGGGGGTCTTCACTGCCCTTGAGGAGTCTGCAGAGTGATGGTGGGCTTCACTGGCCTTGGGGGTCTGCAGGGTTGTGGTGGAGGGGCTCCCACTGTTGCATTCCTGCCTACATCACCAGCTGCCAGCGCACACCCTTGCTGTCTCACTGGCTGGAAGGGAGGCTGAGCTGAGGAAAGGTCACTTTGCCGGCAGCAGTAGGTGTGGTGACAGGAGGAGGCAGACGAAAGGAGGGTGCTTCCCAAGGAGAGAACACAAAAGAATATGCAGGACTTAATTGGAGAGAAAATAAAGGTGGAAAAAACTACCTGTGCTTGTTTTTGCTGATGCAGAGAACAGATGATCCAAGTGGGGGAAACCTCACTTCAGCCTGACTTAGTCATTTCTTTTCACTGCTGCAACAGCACCGTACCCTACAGAGCTTTTTCCTTGCATGCCTTTTTCTTATATGCACTTGATTGCACCTTTTTCTTAAAGATATACACATAATCTTG
>NW_007733324.1:107921-109232 GCF_000696425.1 Galeopterus variegatus | reverse complement strand
AGAATGAAGCTCATGGATTTAGGATGTTTCCTGGGGATCTTTGCCACTGGCCCAGTCTAACAAAACCCTTGCTGTCCTATCACAGTAAGAGACCAGGTTCTGAAACACTCTGAGTTAGGTTTGTAATCCTGACTCTGCCACTTACTGGCTGTGGCAACTTGGGCAACTTAATCTCTCTAACACTCGGTTTTCCCATCTGTAAAATGGGGCTTATAATAGGGTTTACTTGAGCAGAGTTTTCACAGAGATCCCAGTCCTATACACACAGCAAGTTCTCAGTAGATGGATCTGTCAGTCATGCAACTTCACCTAAACCTGAAGAAATTAGACTAGATCTCAAAGAAATCAGCCTACAAGCTTGTCAGGTGGGCAAGTGTTGGGAGACCAAATGGCAGTACTGCACTGTTGTCTGCAGGCTCTGAGACATCGGTTGCTACTATCCTGTGAGTGTGAACATTGTACGAAGAAGAAGCAAGTATTAAACTCTCTTACGAACAAGGCGATGAGGCTTTGAAGGCTGGTGAGTTGCTTCTGTGCTGTGTGTCAGGGTGTACCGTCCAGCAGAGCAAATGGTGGGCACTTGCTGGCCCTACCAGCCCTACGAGTCCCAACAGCCTGCTGACTCGTTCACGGAATGAATAAACACACCTGGCTGGCAAGCTTACAAACAGAACTGCCTCCCTCCCCCACGGCCACCTACCCACAGAGTGATTTATGGTCATCCAGTACTCATTTATAAAACTGACAATATTCCAGCTGATAAATATTGATATATGTGAAATTCAGCAGCCGCAGGATAAAAGCTGCTGGCCCCGTGGCGACATCTGGCCGCCTGGCAAAGACGTCACATACTCGCCCTTCACCCTATGGAATGCTGACTGTTATTAGATGTCATAAAGAGTGTTTAAGGTCCACAGGGATATGACAGTAGGATTAAACTCAACCGGTAGATTTCACGGCCGGGGTAGATTTCAGGTAGAAACACTGTACAGTGTTATCCTTATAGAGCAACATGCAGTGGGGACAGTGACGTGGGTCATGAGGGACAGTGAAGCAGGCTGGAGTTTCCACTCATGGATGATCTGCAAAAGCAGTGGCTGTCATTTCCTCACAGAACACTCTCTGTGACAACAGGTTCAGTGAGGGGATCTGGCATCACCTTTTATCTAAAGATTTCAAAGTTCTTGACATGAGTCAGTCTTTCCTAGTACTTTGTAGAAGGCAATAGTTTTCATTCCTCCAGACGGGGAGCCTGAAGCGCATGCTGGGCGGTGGCACCGTGGGTCACAGGGTGACTAGCCAAGTGCCCAC
>NW_007733324.1:105878-107122 GCF_000696425.1 Galeopterus variegatus | reverse complement strand
CATGTCTGCAATCCGGGGATGAGAAACCTGCTGCCAAACACCTAACGAAGCTGGTGACTGGGTGCAAATCCATCCCAATTGATGAGCTTTTGTGACATTTCTAGCATGTTGCCATGACATGGCATGGAAATGCTGCATGGAAAATCCTTATACATCTATCTTTGTGCATTTAAGTGACTATATCTGCAGGTGTTGAATTGCTGGGTCAAAGGGTATATACCTTGGTAGATATTGCTAAGTTATTCTCCAAAGTATTCTAGTAATTCACACTGCCAGCAACATTTGACCTCCCCTTGGTTAACACAGAGTATAACCCAGGCATGAGTTTAAAATATTTATTGGATGGTAAAATAACAAATAGCATGGTACGAGCACCGAAGACCAAAGAAAACAGAAGCTCAGCCACGCAGGACAAACATCCACCCCACCCATCCAACAGACACCAGTTGCATGAATGCATATGTATTCAGCTATAGTGTAACCAATCTTTTTTTTTTTTTTTTTTGTCCTTTTTGAGACNCTAGTGCTTCTCAAAGGCTGAATGGCCCATTCCGAGTATATTAAAGAATTAGGAAAGGCTATGCTTAGAGTGTGGTGTTATAACACTGAGGTTAGATTCTTGTACCCACCAGCCAAAAAAAGAGAGAAAGAAAGAAAGGCTATGCAAAACTTGGGTGTGCATTGGACATGCTGAATTGGCTCTAACCATCCAGTTCCATCTCCTTCTACTGCCTTTCTGTATCACAGGGTCTGGAAAACTGAAAACCTTATTTCCCATGCTCCGTTCTGCTGAACATAATCCAGGTTCCATTCCACACATGCTTGCACGTGACTTGGAAGACAGAAGTGGGGCAGAGGTCCCCTTCAACTGCTCTTGGCTACATCCTGCAGGCAGCTGAGGCTCCTACTGCCAGAGCCCTTTTCGAGGTCTAGCTGCCAGCATCCTGGGTGTTGGGGTAGTTGCAGCAAAACCTTCCTGTTCCTGGGATCTCAGTTATGGTGGTATGTGCTAGAACTCAGAAGCTTACAAAATCACTGGATGGACCAGAGGAGCAGGCTCCAGGCTGGGCTTCCAGAAGTGACTCCCTGGAGTCTGCCACTGAACAGACCTTCCAGGAAGCTGCTCCCTCTGCCATGTCCAGTGAAGAGGGAAAACAGGAACCACCACTGGGGTCGATGGGTTCATGTCTGCAATCCGGGGATGAGAAACCTGCTGCCAAACACCTAACGAAGCTGGTGACTGG
>NW_007733324.1:103758-104570 GCF_000696425.1 Galeopterus variegatus | reverse complement strand
TATATAGGATCCGAACCCGCGGCGGGAGCGCCGCTGCACTCCCAGTGCTGCACTCTCCCGAATGCGCCACGGGCTCGGCCTGTAACCAATCTTTTTAATCTTTGGAAATAGAAGAGGCAAAAAGTGGTAGCTCATTGTTTTACATTTATGTTTCTTTGAGTATTAATGATATTGAAAAAATTGTGTCTTCTTTAAATCTCTCTTCTAAATCTTGAATTTTAAAAAGTTACATAAACTATTCCAAAGTTAAGTTCAGCAGAAATGCTTTAAGAGATTATTATGGATCAAACCTTCTGCTATGTCCTGGAGATAGATTAATAAATACAGTTCCCATTCTTGAGGAATTTATGGCATTGCAGGAGAGGAGAGGCACATATACACAAAAGGTCGTTTCAAAGCAAAGAGCATCAGGATTTCCAGGATAAGTAAAATAATTGAATGCTTTTTAATATATATGGGGAGAAATAGAGTGAACATAGAGTTATCAAAGAGAAAAGCCAATTTATAAAGCTTATAATTTAAAGATTAATGGAAAAAATGGTTCCCATGCTATATATAAATGCCTTATTTATTTCAATCGATATGTTTTAGCAAGCATGATGCTCAGGACTGTTAAATATCGCTGCATGATTTCTTTCTTTTCCATGATAAATTTAGTGCTGGAAAGTTCTTCAGGAAGAGACCGAAGAGAAAGGTTCCTTTCCTCTGCTCACCATGGTAGTGTGAATGAAGCCCTGATAAAACAGAGATGTAAGACCCAGTCACACAACACTATACCCCAAATGTCCAGGATACAACTGAAAATCACTTGT
>NW_007733324.1:86052-103005 GCF_000696425.1 Galeopterus variegatus | reverse complement strand
GTGAAGCCCTGATAAAACAGAGATGTAAGTAAGACCCAGTCACACAACACTATACCCCAAATGTCCAGGATACAACTGAAAATCACTTGTCACACTAAGGACCAGGAAGCTAAGATCCATCCTTAACTTGAATGAGAAAACATGATCAACAAATACCATCATGTACCTGACACAGATATTGGAATTACCTGACCAGAACTTTAAGACAGCTATAATAAAAAAAGTTTCAATGCGCAGTTCCAAACATGCTTAAAACAAAGAAAAGAGCAGAAGGTCTCAGCAAAGAAATAGAAGGTATAAAGAAGAACCAAATGAATAGATGTAAGGCCATTTTGCATTCCCACTGGCAGTGTATGAGTGTTCCAATTCCTCCACATCCTTGTCAACTCTGTTATTAAACGACTGTTTGATGGCAGCTTTCTTAGTGGGTATAAAGCAGTACCTCCTTGTGGTTTCGGTTTTCATTTCTCTCATCACTAATGATACTGAATATCTTTTCATGAACTTATTACTCATTTGTATATTGTTTTCAAATCTTTGTCCATTTTTAAATTGGATTGTCTTTTTATTGTTGCATTGTAGGCGTTCCTTACATATTCTAGATACGAATCTGTCATCACATATACGATTTGCAAATATTTTTCTCCCACTCTGTGGGCTGTCTTTTCACTTTCTTGATGTGTCCTTTTGGGATGGTCTGAATGTTTGTCCCCCCCCAAAGCTTATGTGAGATCTTGATTCCCAATGTGGCAGTGTTGAAAGGTGGAGCCTTTAAGAGGAGATTGGACTGTGGGGACTATGTTCTCATAAATGGATGGATCAATTCATGGAGTAATGTGTTAATGGTTTAATGGGTTGTCAGGGAGTAGATTGGGGGATTTATAAGGAGAGCCAGTGAGCACATAAAATGCTCTGGCTCTGATCCAGCCCTCATTGTGTGATTTCTTTCATCGTCACTAGACTCTGTACCAAGAAAAAAGCCCTCACCAGATGTGGCCCCTGGACCTAGGACTTCTCAGTCTTCAAAACTGTAAGAAGTAAGTTTTGTTTCTTTATACATTATCCAGTTTCAGGTATTCTGTTATAAGCAAGAGAAAATTGACTAATACAGCTTTGAAGCACAAAAGTTTAAAATTTTGATGAATTCCAATTTATCTTTTTTTTTTTTTTTTGGTCTCTTATGCTTTTGTGTCATATCTAAGAACCATCATCTAAGGGGATGAGGATTTACTCCTACATTTTCTTTTAAGGATTTTATAGTTTTAGCTCTTAGATCTCTGCTCCATTTTGAATTAATTTGGGGGGACCATGTGAGGGGTGGCTCAATGTCATTCTTTTGCACGTGGATATCCAGTTGTCCCAGCACCACTGGTTGGAAAGGTGGTTCTTTTCCCATTGAATTGTCTTGGCAAACTTAATAGTCTTTGTCAATCTTTTTGATAGTGTGTTCTGTTTCTGCTCTTTGTGTTTACTTTCTCTTCTTTTTCTAGCTTTTAATGGTGGAACCTTAGGTCTCTGTTTTTGAACCCTTTTTCTTTTCTAAAATAAGAAACTAAAATAATACTTTCTTTCTAAGCACTGTTTGTTTACATCCTACAAATCTTGACATTTTTCATTATCATTTAGCTCAAAGTGCTTTCTAATTGCCCTTATGATTTCTTCATTGACCCATTGATTATTTAGAAGTGAATTGTTTAATTTCCAAATATTTGGGATCTTTCTAGTTATCTCATTGTTATTAATATGTAATTTAATTCTGTTTTGGTTAGGGAATATATTAAATCATATTCGGTATGATTTAAATCCTCTTAAATTTATCAAACCTTGTTTTATGGTTCAGCATATGGTCTATCTTGGTCAACAAACTACATGCACTTGAACAGAATGTGTACTCTGTGGTACTCTGTAGTTGTAAACATTGGGTGTAGTGTTCTACAAATATTAATTAAATAAAAGTGGTTAATAGTGTTGTTCAGTTCATCTATCTCTTTATTGAATTTTTCAGTTCCTAAGATATTCATATTCATATTCAACTAGGATTGTGGATTATTTCTGTCAGTTTTTTCTTCAGGGCTATTGAAGCTTTGTTAACAGATGCATACACATATAAGATGCTTTTGTCTTCTTAATGCATTGATCCCTTCATCCTTATGAAAGATCTTTCTTTGTCTTTAGTCATGCCTTTTTTCTCAAAGTCCATTTTATAGCCACTCCAGCCTTGTTATGCTTGCTGTTTGCACAGCATATCATATTCTATCCATTTACTTTCAATTTATATTTGAAATGCCTGTCCAATAGACAGCGTACATTTTAGGCTTGCCATCACATACCTTGTGATAATTTCTGCCTTTTAATTGGGATATTTATCTCATTAATATTTCAAGTAATTATCGATATAGTTGGATTTGGCTCTACCATTTTATTATTTGTTTTCTGGTGGCCTTTATTTATCTTCTTTTCTGTTCTCTCTTTTCTGCTGCCTTTTGGGTTATTTTGAACATTATTTTGAATTCCATTTTAATTTATTGATTTGACTTTTAGCCATATCTTTTTTAATGGTTGCTTTAGAGATTAAGATATACATCCTTATATTTTCACAGTTTACTTAGGTAAATATTGTACTACTTCACATAATATGTAGAAACTGTGCAACTATATAGATACATTAATCTCCACCTACATTATAAATTTTATAAGACAATGTTATAATTTTTGCCTTAAATAGTTATATATGTATTTTAAGGAAAAAATAGTCTTTTATATTTACCATTCTTGATGACCTTCATTTCTTTTTGAAGATCTAAACTTTCTTTTGGTATCATTCCTTTTTAGCATGAGAAAATTCCTTTAGCATTTTACAGTAGTGATGAATTGCAGTTTTCCTTTATTTGGCAAATGTCTTTTTATTTTTTTTTTTTTTGCTTTAAAAAAATCTTGTAAAAAGATTAAATCTTTTCCTCTATAATGTCCAAGCCACTATTAATTCTATTCAGTGTTACAATAATCAACCACATTGTATATCGACAATATAAAATTAAGAAAAAAAAAATTCTATTCAGTGTATTTTTATCCCTGGCATCAAATTTCAATGTCTAGAATTACAGTTTGGGTCTTTTAAAATATATCTCTCTGTCTCCCCTTAACGTGGCCGCTCCTCTCTACAATCTTGTGCAGATGGAGTATAACCGTTCCGGTGCCCTCATCAGCTAATTCAATCGTCTGTGTCATATCTGGGTCTGTTTCTATTGAATGATTTTTCTCCTTACTGTGGGTGGTAATTCTCTGCTTATTTGCACACCTGGTAACTTTGGACATTGTGAGTTTTGTCTTATTGGGTGCCAGATATTTTTATATTCCATTAAAAATTTGTAAGTTTTTTTTTCTGGGATGCAGATAGATCATTTGGAAACAGTTTGAACCCTTTTTTTTTTTTTTAAAGAAAATGTAGTTTTATTAATATTGTTATTTGACATTCTAAGACGGGGTTGCAGGGCAGTTGGGCAGTTGGGAGGGTGGGGGAGAGGGGAAGGAAATGGGATGGAAGAAGGAGGAAGGAGGAGGGCTGGGATTGAGGCCTGGGCTGAACCTTTTGAAGCTTGTGTTCGAGCTTGCCTGGTGGGACAAAAGCAGCCTGTGGTTTATTTTCCCCACCACTGGGGCAGTAACCTGCCGAGTGCTGTACGTGATGCCCCATGAATTCTGCGGCTTCTCCACTCTGGCTGGTGAGAGCACCGAGCCCTTCTGACCCTGTGTGAGCTGCACAGGTTTTTATGCCTCCTCCTTTCCAGCAGCTCTTTTCCTGGCCTCTGGTGGCTTCCACAGGAGCACTCAGCCGAAGACTCATGGGGAACTCTTTGCAGCCCCCTGCAGCTCTCTCTGGGAAGCTCACCTTTCCCTATGTGGCACTGAGCTGGGACAGACATGGAGCCTGTCTGATGTGCTTCTCGCAGGGGTCACAGTCCTTTGCTGCCTGTTGTCCAATGTCTGAAAATTATCATTTCACTTATTTTGTCCAGTTTTTCAATTTTCTAGGGTGGGAGGGCAAATCTGATCCTTTTTACTCCATCATGGTCAAAATGGAATTTTCTCACCCCTATTTTTACTTTTGGCAGCTGGCCGGTATGGGGATCTGAACCTGTGACCTTGATGTTACCAGTACCACCCTCTCTCAAGTGAGCTAGCTGGCTAGCCCTCACCTTCATTTTTTAGTAATATTTTCAGTGGGTGTAAAATTCTGGGTTGACAGGTTTCTCGTTTTTTTCCAGCACTTAAAAGATGCTGTTCCACACTCCTCCGCCTCCATAGCTTCTGATGAGAAGTTTGTAGACATTCAAATGATTGCCCCGGTATACAAAGTGCTTGTTTTCCTTTGGCTGCTTTGAAGGTTTTCTTTTCTGAAGAACATGACTCTGGCTGTTCAGTGGAGAATGGTCTAGAGCAGAACAAGGGAGAAATGAGGGAAAATACTCAGGAGGGGATTGCAGTACTTCACACAAGTGATAACCCTGGCTTAGACACATTGGAGGCAGGAGAGGTGGAGAAGCTGCCAGAGTTGACAGGACTGGGGGTGGGGTGGGGCAGAGGGAGGTCAAGGACAGCTTGTGGTTTTCTGGAATGAGCAACACACTTACAGAGGTGGGGAAGGCCAGAGGGAGGAAGCGGGGGTGGGGAAGAGAGGGCGCTCCGTTTGGGAAGCTGTCCAGTGCGCGCCACGTGAGATGTACGAGTGAACGCTCGCTAGTGCAGAAGAGAAACCTGCACTCCAAATATAGCTCCTGGGGTTGCCAGCATACAAGTGGTGTGCGTGCGCGGGGCTGGGGGTGAGGACCAACCAATAACCCTTCTTCCCCACTGAGTTTAGGACCACCTAAGAGATAAACTCAGGAATCAGCAGATGGAGATTAATATCAGTATCAGTACTGATAACACAGGTCAGAGGATGCGGCCCTGGATCTGAGTCCGGATGGACTTGCTAACTCATCGTTCTGAATTAGATGGCCCTGCACATCTGGTCACTGGCCCAGCTGGACAATAGTCGGCCTTCTCCCTTCACCCGTCATCCATGGCAGAGGTCCGAGGGCAGGTAGGTGGACTTCCAAGGCAGGGAGTGGGGGGCGGGACATGCCAAATTCTCCCTCTAGAGACCACCAGTAAGTGAAAATGAAGAGGCCAGGGGTGAAGGTGTATTCTAGAGAGGCTTTGCACATAGAAGTAAGAGGAATGTGCCCCCCATGCACGATGAGCTCAGAGAGCAGGGGAGCTCACCTACGGAAGAGCGGGGGGCAGGGGGAGGCAGGAGGACTCGAATCACGTCCCTGGGGACCAGCGGCACTTAGAGGCTGGGCTGGGAAGGAAGATCCCATGAAGGATATGGAGAAGGGGCCACCAGGGGTGTCATGGAATCAAAAGAAGGAATTTCAAGGCTGTGCTGCTGGCTGCTGAGTGGCTGAGAAAGATGAGTCTCAATAACAGCCCAGGCTTGTCCACCTGATAGGGTTTTGGCAAAGAACTGTTCAAGCCACACACAGGGCTCACTTCTGAGTTCCTCCATTATGGTAGTAAGGAGAGTTATTTACCCTGATTTGGGAGGAGATTTATAGGTATATGGGCCCTAAAAATCACAGTACCCAGTCTCTGATTTCCTAATGCTGAAAGGCCAAGAAAAGTTTTTGAAAATAAACATGGGCAAATGTGGAAGGCTAGAATCCTTCCTGTGGCTTATTTAACTTTCATATATGACAAGGTAAACATGGATTACCTTGGCAATATACCACACCTTATTAAAGGTCTTTAAAGCCCTCTTATTAATCCTTTCAATATACTTGGACAGGCGGTGAAAGCAAATATCTTAACCTCATCCTAAAGAAAAAGGAGCGAGTTGGAGAGAAGCTGAGGGCTTTTCTTCTAGAATCCTGGAGGACATGGTAGGATCACCTCTGGCCTGGAGTTTGCACGCTGGAAAGTGCACCCTGCAGCAAAGCACAGGAAGAGAAACGAGGAAGATGGGCTGGCTGGTTAGCTCACTTGGTTAGAGCATGGTGCTGATTACACCAAGGTCCAGGATTTGGATCCCCATATCCACTAGCCACCAAAAACATTAATTAATTAACTAATTTAAAAAAAAAAAAGAAAAGAAACGAGGAAGAGTCATGACTGAGCTGTGGAGAAGTGAGAAGATCGGCATTGAGTGGAAGACTCGCCAGGCAGTCCTCCAGCAGCAAACCCACACTTCAAACTCCTTCAGGGCAGGAATCACATCTTAAAACTCTTTCCATCTTTTGTAGTCCGTAGCACAGGCTAGGATCTCAATAAACATTTTCTTGCTGGCTGATGACATGAGTTGTCATGATGTGTGTACTAGAAGGGTATAGAGGAATTTGGATTTTATTCGATAAACAGAATAAAGAGTGTTCAAAGGTTTTGTGCACAGAAGTGATACAGTTATCTCAGATACGACCAAAATAGTCTAGGTCAGCTCTGGGTTTTAGGAAAGAAACCTAGTAGAAATGCATAAGATGAACTGAAAGTGTAAAGGGGCTAAGGGCAAACAAAATAAAAGATTGGAATCTGCCTATTGCAAAATCATCTCTCTTTATGCATAGGCATGTGTTTTGAGTGCACCCATGTGAGCGCCTATCATATGCCAGGCACTGCACTAGGCATTTGGCAGTTACAAGGATAAATAAGATGCATTTGCTACCTTGAAGATGTCCTTGGTCAAGTGAAGACATCCTGGAGATGTCCTTGGTCAAATCATATTTTATTATTATTATTTTAACCTGTGACCTTGGTGTTATAAGGCTGCATTTTAACCAACTGAGCTAACCGGCCAGCCCTCAAATCATACTTTGGATGTTAGATGGAAGTAAATAAAATGCTACAGCAACCCAGCAAGGTGTTTCATAGACACAGACAAGCTTGTTCCAAAATTGTATATGGAAAAGCAGAGGCCCTAGAATAGCTGAAATAATCTCGCAAAAGAAGAAAGGAGTGGGAGACATCACTCTGCCTCACATCAAGGCCTCCTATAGAGGTACAGTCATCAAGACAGTGTGATATTGATGGAGGAATGGATACCCAGTTCCATGGAAGAGAAGAAAGAACCAAGACATAGACACATACAATATAACTGATTTTGACAAAGGCAAAAAAGCAATCCAATAAAGAGATAGCCTTTTCAACAAATGTTGCTGGAGCAATTGGACGCCCATAAGCAAAAAGAAAGAAAAGAAAAGAAACCTGACCCAAGCCTCATATCTTATACAAAAATTAACTAAAAATGGAGCACAGTCTTAAATGTAAAAAGCAAATTTATAAAACCTTCAGAAAAAAACTAGAGAAAATCTTTGGGGCTTAGAGCTAGGCAAAGAGTTCTTAGACTTGATTCCAGAAGCATGATCCATAAAAGGAAAAAAATAAGCTGTACCTCTTAAGAATTAAAAACTTATGTTCTGTAAAAGACCCAGTCTGAAAAGACAAGCTACAGACTGGGAAAAATATTTGTAAAACAAATATCTGATAAAGGACTGGAATATATCAAGCATCTGGGCTACATCAAGAACTTTCAAAACTCAATAGTAAAAAAACCAAAAAACCAAACAATCTAATCAGAACCCGGGCAAAAGAAATGAACAGACGTTTCACTGAAGAAAATGTACAGATGGTGAATAAGCACACAGAAATGCTCCATGTCACCAGCCATTAGCGAGATGCAAATGAGAGCCACAATGATATGCCACTGCATACCCGTCAGAGCAGACACAAGAAGGAATGGCAACCGCAAATGCTGGTGAGGGTGAGGAGAGACTGGGCCTCTCCTACGTTGCTGGTGGGCATGTAAAATGGGACTACCACTCTAGAAAATGGTTTGGCAGTGACTTAAAAAAAATTAAACATGCCTCTATCATATAAGACAGCAACTGCACTCTTGGGCTTTTATCCCAGAGAAATGAAAAACTTACGTTCACACACAAGTCTTTACTTGAATGTTTACAGTAGCTCTATTTGTGATAACCCCAAACTAGGGACAATACAGATGTCCTTCAACGGGTGAACGGTTAAACACACCGTGGTATGTTCATACCATGGAACACTGCTCAATAATACAGAGGAACAAGCTGCTGATACACATAACAACTTGGATGAAGCTCAAGGGAATGACGCTAAATAAAAAAAGCCAGTCTCAAAAGACTACATGCTGCATGATCCATTTATATAACGTTCTTTTTTTATTTGTTACATCTCTTATTCAGTGTGTTACACTCTAATTCAGTGTGTTACAAACTAAAACAGAGACATTTAAAAATATTTACTCAATTCATTTGAAAATAACATCATACCCAATACATATTGATACAGATAGCATATTTTTATGAAAATAACTATATTTTCAAAAACAAAGGAAAATTAGTAAGAAAAGTGGCATTGTTGCTTTTTCAGATCTCTGTAATGTCTGGCTTAAGAGAAGACAGCTGGATTGTCCTATCTGCTTTGGCATTCTTTCTCTTGCAATATGTTGTTCTAGTTGAAGTATATGAAGGCAATTCAGTTCCACTTGAATGTGTAGCTGGAAACGAGAAGAGTATTTTAATAGCCTTTTCAAATACTTGTAGATACTCTTTTTTGATACTACACAAAAACTTGACAAATGATAGTTTTAAAAATATTAATTGCAATATGGGCTCTGAAACTGTATCAGCAAACCTTTCTTACTTTGTTACATTGAAATCCCTTTATCTACCTTGCACTTTGAGGGGATCTTTTGCCCATGCTTGACTTCTGGCCTTGCGGAGCTCCTGGAGGAGTGGGACCACCGGGATCCCTGGACCACACATTGGGAACCATCATCCTAGCATTCTTAGCCTGAGACCTGAGATACGTGCCCGATAAATGCATTGATTTGATAATGCAATGTCAGATTCATTTGTTCAAAATACTGTCCAGAGACCATGTAAATGAAAAAATTAGAGGTAGGGGGAAAGGCTTTCCCAGGAGAAAATAGCAAATATATATGGTAGGATACCTTTGCCTCTTTGGTGCCTGTATAACATTCTTAAAATGACAAAATTAAAGCAATGGAGAACAGAATAGTGGCTGCCAGGACTTACGGACAGGGTGGGCAGGAAGGAGGGAGGCAGGGGTGGCTATAAAGGGCATCAGGATCTTTATGGTGATGGAACCCTTCTGTGTGTGAAATGCATCAATGTCAGTATCTGGTTGTAATATTATACTACAGTTTTGCAAAATGTTACCATGGGGGGAAACTGGGTAAACGGTACAGATAATAATAATACAGATCTCTCTGTATTATTCCTTACAATTGCATGTGAGTCTATAATCACCTCAACATAAAAATTTTAATTTAAAAACCTTAGTAGATTAAATAAGTTATATCTATTTACATTAACATGAAATATACACAGCAAAAATAGATATGGCAGAGAGGAAAGAATGAGAAACTCAGCCTGCAGTCAGGGAGGGCCCCCCATGGGAAACAAAGTTTGAATTACACCTTGCAAAGCTCTTACGAGGTCCTATTTGCACATTGGCTCTCTTAGGATCATTTTCTCAGAAGGTAGAATGTTAAATACTCATGTTATATTTGTTGGGTTAAAATACAGATCTATAATAATTGCAAATACATTGAGCCTTTCCTATGGGTCAGGCACTTCTCTAAGTGCTTTGCATATTTTAATTCATGCATTCCTCAAAGTGACACTGTGATTCTCTCTCTCTGTACACACACACACACACACACACACACACACACACACGACAACTCACTGGGGCACACAGACATAAGCAACTTACCCAAGGTGACATGGCTGTGAGCTGAGAAGCTGCAAGCTGGTCTGCTAGTTTAGCTCCAGAACCCTGCGCTTTAAGTCCTGGGCTGTTCTGCTTATTTCCCTTTGTCCCAGATCATAGTTCTCATTTTACATTTCAAAGCAAGAAAACTTTTTCTCTTTTTTCTTGAGGCTGGCCAGTATGGGGATCTGAACCTGTGACCTTGGTGCTATAAAGCTGCACTCTAACTAATTTAGCTAACCGGCCAGCCCTCTTTTCTTTTTTTTTAATTGAGCATCCATTATTAATAAAACTGTGCTGATGGCCGTAGAAACAGGAAGATGAATGAGATCAAATCCCTGTCGTTGGGGATCTTATAATATATTCAAGGAAAAAGATACTAAATAACTATTCCAAGGTGAGCCCTGGTAAGAGAGGGTGGGAGGGGAAACCCTGGTTTGCTTTGGTGCCAAACACTTGACATTCCTTGCCTCTTTCTCCCCACAGTGACTTTGAGAAGCAGGCTCTGAAGCCAGACTGATAGACTTCAAATGTTGACTTCACTTCCCACTAGGGGGATAGCTTTGGGCAAGTTTCTTACATTCTTTGGACCTTAGTTTCCTCATTAACAAATGGGGATAATAACAGTAGCTGTATCACAGAGTGGTTTCAAGGAATACAAGCATTTGCACATGTAAAGAATAGTGCCTGGTACAGGAAGTGAGCATTTGATCCGTGTGAGCTACTGCCATTAGACATATTAGCAGTCTCTTGCTGCAGATGAGATCTCTGACTCAGAGACTGACTCCCCATGTCATTTGGCTAGGAGTGAGAACTGAGCTGGATGAGGGAGACGGACAGGGATTCCACACAGTCCATAGCTCAAGCAGGAAAGCTTGAGCCAGGACATGGAGAGCATGTCAGGAGGTGGGCAAGGTCCGCCACAGCCAGGGACCCGCACAGCCATGGACCCACAGACCATCTTAGTGGCGGGAGAGAGATGGGAGATAGCAGGACGTAAGGGTGAAGGGAAGAATGAGAGAAGTGGGGGGAAAAAGAGTGCAAACTATAAGGATTATGTGATCCACTTTTAGTAATGTGATATAAGTTTTGATATATACATTAAAAAGTCTGGAAAATCATACAGCAAAAATACTAACAGTGATCATCTTGAAGTGGAAGGATTCCAGGCAACTAAACTTATTGCATTTTCTCTATTTTTCCTACATTGATCATGTAATAAAGAGTAAAATGATAGCTCAGCAATGCACATCGCTCTTTCCACTGAGACAGGCTTTCCCTCTGTGCTCCAGACTCGAAGACCAGCCCCACCGCTCAAGGGCACTGTGACCTTGGACGAGTCCCTTATGCTTTCCGATCCTGCTGTTCCATCTGTCTAACAATGAGAAGGTGGTGGAATTTTCTTTCAGCTCTAACATACTTTGACTTAATGCACCTTATTCGCAGCAGAGGTTCTTTTTAAAAACAGTGTGCGGATATTTAAATGTCGGTAAACGTTCTCTTCACACCTTCTGTGTTTTCTTTGATACCTGAAGTTGTGGCTTCCATTATTCTCTCCCCATCAGTCCTTCCAGAAGGGAAAATTAATGCGTTTCACCGGGGAAGTGTCAAATCACGTTGGGGGAAAAAGCTACCTTTTCCTACAAAGACAAATTTTAGCCCACACGTCAGAAAACCAATCAACCAAACAAAAACCCATCACACTCTGAAACACCACACTGGGCAAGCCAAGAAGAAAGGAACAGACAAAAAACTATCCAAACATTCCCCACTCCTGCCCTGATCCCAAAGACTCTTAGCTTCTTTCTTAAGATCACCTGTCCCCTATGCACCTGATTAATACTAACAGTAATAGCTGGCGTTTACCTTTACAGGTCTCCATAGGGCCATGCAGCGTTTTCTCACACAGAAGCCGCAGCAGCTGCAGCTTTAGAAGGAGGCGCCTGCCGGCTCTCGGGCGCCCTCTGCTGTGCGGTCGGCCCAGGCTCCGCGCCCGGCCCGATCCCCGCGTGGACTGGAGCCTGCGGGCTGCTGGGTCACCCAGACCCACGTGTCCCCTCCCCGCGGCCTTTTGCTCTGCTCAGGGGAGCGGCAGAAACCCCTCCTGCCGTCTCCCAGTCGCCTTTTAAACCTGCCTCCTTCCGATAAAGCTCAAATCTGCCTTCAGAGGAGAAGCGTTGTATTTTCTGAGATGTATTTTCTGGAGATGGGTTCTGTGCAGAGAGCTTTACTTTCAACATTCTGTATTATGAAAACAAGAGAGATTTTTTTCAACGTGTGAACATTGACTATGATTCTCACACAGTTTTTCACAGCCCCACTCTAGGAGGAGTCTCTCATTGAGAAGCAACTGTTCTAGAATATTTTCACCGTTCTATGTCCCCAGCGGTCTTCCAGGTGGTGCAGGAAATGCCTTCCACCTGAAGCAGGCAAATCACTACATATATACAGTGTATACACATACACAAACACAGCAGCAGGCAAATCGTTACACCTCTCTGAGCTCACACATCAACCTCATAGGGCCCATTCATTCATTTATTTGCTCATTCAATAGATGTCAACTGAGCACATATAGTGCTGAGGATACCTCAGTGAACAAAACAGATGCTTTCCTTACTCTCACAAAATTCACCATTCAGTGAGGGAGCCAGACTACGAACCAATAAATACACAAATGCTTGTGTGTCAATGTAAGAAACGCGACACAATGCGAAAGAATAATTTAGGTTGTGGACTCATGGACGGGACATTAAAGCTAAGTCTGAAGGATAAATAAGAATCAACCAGGTGAGAAATGTTGGACAAAGACTCTGAAACAGGAAGGACCCCTAAATGCTAGGAGGCATGTGGATGGATCTCCAGAAGTGAGGACAGAATCTCTGAAGGAGGTTGGAGAATCAGGCAGGGGACAGATTAGGTGAAGCCTTGAAGGCCAAGCTAAGAATATTAAATCAAATCCTAGGGTGTAGTGGAGAGCCCCTGAGTTTATTTTATTTTTCTTTTTTTTCTTTTTTTCCTTTTTTGGTGTCCGGCAACGGATCGCAACCCTCAGTGTCGCGCCCGTACCGGACCGAGACCGGCAACGGGATCGCAACCCTCGGTGTCGCACCCGCACCTCGCTCAGCCAGTGAGCGGCCGGTCTGTATGTGGGATCCGAACCCTCTGCGGGAGCGCCGCCGCACTCCCAAGCGGTACACTGTAGCAGTGCGCCACCGGGCGGGCCCACCCCTGAGTTTATTTTGTGATCACTGACATGATCTGATGTGGGTTTTGAAAGGGTCCCTCTGGCTGCTGTGAGGGTGACTGATGGGCAGGAGGCAGGAGGGAGAGCAGGAGCCTCAGTGTGAGCCGAGGGTAGACGGGACATTGTCCTGGTGGCAGCACTCAGCGTGGCGAGAAGGAGCCAGCTGCAGAGCGTGCTTTGAGGCGGGGCAGAGGACAGGCTGCCACGTCAGACGTGGGGCTAAGGAAGACAGAGGCACCCAGGATATAGCTTCTTGGTCTTTGGCCCTGACCAGGAGGACTCAGGAAGGAGCCATTTCGGGAAGTTGCTCTAAGGTACGGAGGATCATGGACAGGAAAGTAGCCTGCCAAGGCCTGCCTCAAGTGGAAGCCACATCTGAAGTGGATTGTTGATAAATGTACCCAGAAATGTTGTTCTCTAGGGGGACATGTCTATGCCAAACTGGTGTGTTGATAGCACTTGCCAAGGGCATTCATTCAGTGATGTTTTGATATTTAGTATACGAAGGAAAGAAAATGGAGAACTGTGTTTTAATGTGATGAGTTCACATTTTAATTTTATTCTTAAATGTAAAGATGGGGACAACATGCATCTAATTCTGGCAGAAGAGCTGAAGTGTGGGGGTGGGGCAGGGAGAGGGAAGCTTCCAAGTGGATCCAGGAATTGGTCCCGATTCCTTGCAGTCTTCGGAAACTGTAATCAAGTGACACTCTCTCAGCCTTTGGCGTCAATGCAGTGCTCTCATAATTATTTTCTTCGGGGCTGCTAGGGCCCGAAGTAAGAATAAACACCAGATCCTATGAGCTGTGACGTCTTGTTCAAGCAGTAACCGCGACGATGATAATATAATGAGAACACCATCACGTGGTTAACTGAGATGCAATGCTCAGAATAACAACGGTGATGCCACCATTACAGCATCCAGTCACCCGAGGATTGCCATAAGCAAAATAAGCAGGGGCTGAGGAGGGGAGAGGGGTCAGGCCAACCTGCAGTCTGTCCATCAGCACCCCTGTGTGGCAGGAACACTAGGGAGACCCTTTGTCGTTTGCCGGCTACTGGATCCTCACTTTGGGTAGGGGGAGGGCGGGAGGGGAGGGAAGACAGAGGAACAGGGACTGCTGGGTTCCAGGCAAGTTTCATATCTCCGTGGGAGCAGAGCTGCTCCTGGCTGCCTGTGTGAGGGTCTCTCCCAGCCTTGAGGGGCTCCGAGGTCGCGGGTTCCCCCTCGGGAAGGCTTTCTAACTATTGCAGCCACGCGCAGGCAGGGGGCGCTGCTACTTCACAGTTTCGAAGCTGGATTAATATCCCAGCGAACGCTCCAGAGCTCTGCCTTGGTAAGTTTCCTTAGTCTTCCGAGGAGGTGCTGGGAGCCAGCAAAACCAGGATAAAGCTGCCAGCACCCGCAGAGAGCTGAGCCTCCTGGGGCTCCTGTGGAGCCCAGAGCTGGACCTTCCCCCAGCTTTGGGGACTGCGGTCATGGCCCCAGTCACTCTCTGCCTGGCCTTCTGCTTAAAGCTTCTTCTCGTGGAGACACATGGATTAATATTTTATTTCATACTGTGTGGCGGTTTGGGCTCACTGCTCACATGCTGCATACTGAACAAGTGGACTCGCTCCCCCAAACTACTCTTTAAGAACCATCTTTTTGTAATTAAGTGGGTGGCTGGCACTTGCCGGATCATAACCTGCAGGAGGAAATACCTGATTTGAGCAACTATTCATGGAAGAAGGGTGTGCAGAATGCCTCGAGCAGGCGTGTGACATTTTTTCTGCCTGGGGCCAGCTGCCACTTGACCCCAATCCGACGAAGCAGCTGGAGCTCAGAGGCAATTTTTCTTTACAGTGTTGGCATTGGGTCAGTGGAGATTTGATCCTGGGTTATGTGTGTGTGGCAGGGCATTTCTAAGGAACTAGACACACCAGGATTTGCTTTTCCTTCACGCTTAGACTTGGGACCTGGGTCCTGCTGAAGGCGGCCTTCTCCACTCTTCCTGTGGCTTGTGCTCCATAGCCAAAGGGGACCATGCATAGAGAGCAGTGAGCTATCAAAGGGCTCCCCAATCTCTCTTCTTTCCTTCTCCTTTCTCTCCTGGGCAGGGAGGGGTGGTTGTTGGGGTTTAGAAGCTTCAGGTTAGCTCTTCCTGTGGTGGCATCAACTTGGGGTCCCCGCCATCCTAAGCATGGGGAACTCATGAATTCCAGCATGAGCTCAGCTGCCACCTAAGACAGCCCAGACAGTCCCTACCCCATGGAAGATGAGAGCCCCACAGGGTGCTTTAATTCACAAGGCTGGAAAAGAGAACCCAAATTGGTAGCAAGTGACCTTGTTGCCCCTCCATGGCCTGGGAAGGTTTCTTCTCCTGCACCTGAGTTAAGGCTTGGTGAGTGAGCAGGAGGGGTGGCCCAGGGTGGAAGCCTCTTACCTCCACACCTAATAGAGAAGCTGAATGGCTTTCTCCTTTTTCCCTTCCTGCTCCTTCAATAGAGTCCAACAATTTAGCAAGCTCACCAAGCTGTGTCCTGCTTCATGACTAATTCACATATTTAAATAGGATCGGTCAAAGCCAAACTATTTGATGCCAGCCAAGCGCATTTATCAGGTCAAACTGCTCACAAAGGCTGGAGGCCAGCATGGGTACGCGAGTGTGTATGGAGTGAATGTGTGGGATATTTATTTATTTTTAGTCTCGGATTTCAAAAGCAAGAGACCACATCAGAAGCTGCTGTCGCTCCCAGGGTCCCTCCCGGCTGGCTTGCTCTTGGCCCTGCCTCCCCACACCCCCACTCTCCCCTCCCCCAGCCCTGAGCTGTGTGTCTCTGATGGGGCTGCGGAGAATGAATCTACTCAATTACAGCCCTTTTCACGTGACTGAGCAGTTTCAAAGATGCCACATTTTATTATTTGGTGACCCCTGACATTGCAGGTGCAGATTTAATGGTGTAAAAGTTGAAATTAACCAAAGTGAACTTTTTCCCTCCAATCCTAGCATGGAGAGAGACGTTCCAGCCTGTTTCAGCCAGAGCTGCCATAACTTTGCTGAGTGCGTAAGTTATCAAAGTGCCAGCTTTAGCTCAGGGCCAATTGCAGCCCCCACTCCCACCCCCAGCTGGATGGGTTCCAGGGCCAGGGGAGTAAACAGTTAAACACAGATGTACTGGCTATAATCCCCTTTGGCAAAGGAAACTCAGTTGCCTATTTCCCTTTTGGTGTGTCCTCTACATCATCAATCACACAGTGAATGTGTGGCATTGGTCTGCAAGGGTAGAATCAGGTTCAAGTGAAATGAGCAAACCTAAGTTCATGGCTTCCAGACTGACAAATGTTGCTGCTGCAAGGTCATGATTGATCAGCACACACTGTCGAGATGGATTTCGTGACTGGATGGCTCTTCACAATCAACACCCCTACCCAGTGACCCATGCATGTCCACATTTGGGTTTTGCCAGTCGAGCTGCCTCTGCTCTCCCAGCTCAGCCTTTTCAAGCCAACTTCTGGCTTGCTTCTCTGGTCCTATTCTGCATCTTTCACTGGAGTCCAGGGAAAGAAAGGGCAACTTTTTGGATACATCAAAATAAAGAGTAAACAGTTTTGCATCACCAGGCCTGAGTACCTTTGATGCTGGATTACATTTATGAGCTAAGACATGGCATACTTCAAAGGAAGCTATTCACTCAAGCGACGAGCCAGAGGCTGTGCAAAGACATAGGTCCCTTTCGTAAATTACTTTCTTTTTATTTACCAGAAATTTCAGGTACCAGTTCAGTTTGCACCTCACTTGTCTACACACAGAAAAATCACCGTGATAAGTCAGGAAATAAACTACAGGGTGGAGGGGTGTGATAGAAAAGGCAATTAATACAAAGCAGGCTCTGGGATCTCTGTCTTGTAGCCGTGG
>NW_007733324.1:73552-81052 GCF_000696425.1 Galeopterus variegatus | reverse complement strand
AAGTCCTCAAATTCCTTTGCGTGCCTAAGTCAGTTTGTATCGGACTTCTGCCTCTTGTAACTCAGTCTTGACCAACACAAGCAAAACAACTGGACTCAAGTTTCTTGATGAGCCTTCCTGCAAGAGCAATCACAGCAGTGACCTTAGGGGCCACGGTGGGCTCCCCCGGGGCCTTACCATGCCTCCCTCCTTTTCTAAATTTCCTTTAGTTCCTTTGCTTACAAACTCCATGATGGTAGCAATGAGATTTTCTCTGTGTTATTTAAATTTTTTATAGCCTTTCCGACAGGACCTTCTTCACAGTGGAAGAAGCCTCAGGACATATTGGATTATAGCTGGTCTGGCAGGCCAGGCTGCCGGGCTGCTTCTGCTTTTTTTGTGAACCGAAAACTATGCTCACCTGTGCCTAGCACAGTCTCTGGCATGTGTCATGTGCTCAGTAAATATTTGTTGAATGAATGAACAACAGAAAGTGTGCAGATCTCTTCTAGACCATGTGAGAAAAGCATCCCTGGAAATTTAAGTATCTGTATCCCTATAAGCATCTCCTCTTCTTTCCTCTCTGTCTCTCCTTCCAGCACAAAGTTTCCCCTGGTTTCTTTTTGTCCATCTCTTTCAGGGTCACAAAGTGGGTCAAGTGTTTGGTGTGGTCAAGTGTGAATGCCTTTGCCTTAGGTCTACTGACAGTATTTCTGCTC
Organism: Galeopterus variegatus; assembly: GCF_000696425.1. NCBI lineage: Eukaryota > Metazoa > Chordata > Mammalia > Dermoptera > Cynocephalidae > Galeopterus > Galeopterus variegatus. Next base: position 80,354 of record NW_007733324.1, on the reverse strand, counting down.
CAGACTAGGAGTCTCCTGAAGACTCCCTCCTGGCCTCTTTTCATATTTGACTCTCTAGCATCTCAGAGAATGCTTGCCTTACAGAAATCTCCAAACAAATGTTTTCTGAATGAATGAATGAATGAGTGAGTGAGTGATGGCTGCATAACTCCAGCCTCCCACTGCTCAGTCCCAATTTCGGGCCTCTGTGGTGGGGTCCCTATTCTAGAGATGACACATTTGTCTCCTCTGATCTCACAGGCAGGTAGACCAATTTCCAACCCTCTCTACTCACCTGTCAGTCCATCTCCTCAATGTCAGCCATGTTTCCTCTCAAAGTTCTCAGTGCCTCTCGCTTATGCCAACAAAGCCAAGCATTGTCCCGGGTTTCCCTGCTAAGTCATAGCTTAGATCCCCTCCTACCCCATTGTGGCAGGGGCCATCCCTGGCCCAGCTGGTTGGAATGTCTGCTCCAGCTCTGTGTGCACAAAGCTGTCTTTAAGGACAGGCAGCTTGGTGCAGGGATGGCAAGTGGAGGAACGAGGCCTCAGCCAGCTCTCTGTGCTCTGGGTGGGAGATCGTGGCCAAGTCATTTCACCTCCCTGAGTTTCTGCTTCCCCAGATGGGAAACAGCTAGAGCTTGAGACGAGATGTGCTTGAAGATGTTTTTCAATGACAAAGTCCTCTGACCCTTTCCTTCTTTCCCTGAAGAGGGGACAAGTTTGGTGTGCTTGGGGGGCCAGAGGGAGAAAGGAGGTAGGTGGAAGGAGCTGGATCACATGGGAATGCCCCCAAGAAGGCTCAGACTGGTCCTACTATCATACCGATGATGTCTCAGAGTGGTTCTTGGGGTACAGCCAAGCACACACCAGACCCTTATGGTTTTCCCTCCAGAATGGATCTCAGAATTGACCCCCTTCACACCTCCACAGCCCACACCGCCACATTTTGCAGCTTCTCATGCAACTGCTTCTCATCCATGCACTTGTGTGTTGCTGTACTGTGCTCCTGTTTGTGGCAGGCGCTGGTCCTAGGCTCTGCATGTACACGGTGCACAGGACAGACCTCACCATCTTCACGGAGCTGCAGCCTAGTGGCAGTGAGTGACGAAGAAAAATATCCAATTAACCTTGTGAAAAGGGCAAGAAAGAATGAAATGACAAAGAACAAGGGGAGACGGAGCTATCTAGGCAGGGAGGTTAGCAACGGCTTCTGAAAGGAGGTGACATTTTAGTTGAGATTCAAAAGATAAGAAAAGAGTGAGGGAGGAAAGCTGGGAAGGGCATTACGGGCAGAGGGAACGACATGTGCGAGGGTCCCGGGGTGGGAAAGAGACCAGCAGGGCTGGAGGGAGGGGAGGGGGACAGCGTGGACACGACGGCCTTAGTCGAGGGGGTGAAGACAGACTTGGGGGCCATGGAAGGAGTTTAGAGTTCAGCTATCATCAAATCCTGGTAACAGTTTTAAGAAAGTCATAATCCGAATTATATGATGGCACTTCAAAAAGTTCATGGAAAGATTTGTATTATCTTTCAATCCTATTTTTCCTTGAACTTTTGGAAATACCCTTACATATAAATGTTAAATCACACTGGCTCCTGAGTAATGGAAGCTGGGGGGCTGGCGGGACTTCGGATGACCCAGGGGAGAGGAGAGAGAGTGCAGACGGGTTCAGTGTATTTTTCGCACTGGGGGTGGTGGCTGCCAGGGCGGGCTGGGCAGGGGCTGAAATGTTCGAGCAACTTCTACTCTCCGGCTTGAGCAGCTGGTGAATGGGTGGCGGCCCATTTCTGGAGACAGGAAGCCTGGATAGAGGTCCTCGAGCTCAGGGGAGAGGTGAGCCCCACGTGAGCCGGGCCTCTCTGCCCTCCCCTCGGGGGACCCTCCTCTCCAGCTGGAGCGACCCCCCCCATTGCTCAGGAAGCCTGGATAGAGGTCCTCGAGCTCAGGGGAGAGGTGAGCCCCACGTGAGCCGGGCCTCTCCGCCCTCCCCTCGGGGGACCCTCCTCTCCAGCTGGAGCGACCCCCCCCATTGCTCAGGTCCTGCCCACCTTGTTTAAACTGCACCACTGCCCCCAGCATGGCATTTCTCCCTGAGGAGCCTGTGACAACCCCAGCCCCCCATAGCATTCCTCAACATCTGTAATAAATAAACAACTGCCAACTTCCGTGTTCCATGTGTGTGGTTCGTCCCTTCTCCAGGGGGGCAGAGCGTTGGTCCAGCCTATTCACTGCTGCAGCCCCAGCACCAAGAGCAATGCCTGGCATGTCATCGGCCTTCAGAGATTTGTTGAATGAGTGACTGCATGACGGAGTGACTTGTACAGTGGGAGTCCTTAGCACATGGTGGCTTTGGAAGCCAGGGACTGAAGAAGGTGTGAAGGAAGGAGGAGAAGAGTCCAGGACTAGCAGAAGAGGTAAGTGGAGGAGGGCCAGCCACAGACGCAGAGCGAGGGGACACCAGGAGCAGATGTCCTCATGGGGGCTCTGGAAGGGGAGGCCAGATGGCTCAGCCCCTGGCAAGCTGCTCTCCAGCTAGCGTGCTCTTTGCAAGGCTGTCTGGCCCCATCCTTTATCAGCCTGACACCCTCTGTGGCTTCTTGTCACCCTCAGGTAGTGCCCACTCCTTCACATGGCATCCACGCTTGTCCCTCTGGCCTCGGCTCTTCGCTCTTCCCTCATCCCAGCCACTGCACCCTGGGCTGCGAGGACATTCTCAGCCTCCCTCATGCTATTTGTCACTTCCTGAAAGTGCCAGCTTCTTGTCCTCTGGACATCTTCAAATCACTGTTTTCTCATCTGGTCTACCCAAGACTCTCCCGTGGCTGACTCCTAACCCTCCTCCTGGGCTCAGCTGGGACTTCCTCCAGCAGGCCGTCCCCCATGACCTATGAGTGCTAGAGGGTCCTCCGCGTGTGTGTGCACGTGTGTGCGTGTGCGAGTGCATGCGCTCCGTTCATCTCCCATCATAGCACTCAGTGAAATAACTTATTTTGAACTGTTAACAATGTGCCAGGTATTATTGTAAGCGTTTTCCCATATTAGCTCACTTAATGGTCTCCATAGCATTCCGAATGAGTGACACTGCCTTCCCTGTTTTGCAGGTAAAGAGACTTGGGGCAAAGAGAAGGTAAGCCAATGGCGAAGGCCAAGCAGCCAGCAGCTGGGAGCGCCAGGTGTTGAGCCCTGGGGTCCAAGCCCGAGCCTTCACTCTTCACCTGCAGGCCTCTCGTTGCCTACTCACTCTCTCCAGTGATTTTTTTCCTGCTTTTTTCTCTCCAGTGATTTTTGCCTCCAAGGGATATTTGGAAATGTCTAGAGATATTTTGGGTTGTCACATCTGCAGGGTAGGGGTGCTCCTGGCATCCAGTGGGTAGAGGCCGGGGATGCTGCTAACCATCCTAGAAAGCACAGGACAGCCCCCACCACAGAAGATCAACCCGAACGTCACAGTGCTGAGGGCGGGGGTCCCTGCTCTGTCTGCCTGCAACGCCGTGGGCTCCTGCCTCCCAGATGCTTCTCATTGTCCGCAGACTCGAAACACTCAGGTGCTCCGGCTCATTCAGCCCAAGGCTTCCAGAGCAGCCTTTCTGGTGACTCTCAAATTGCCGCCTCACGTTCCCTACAGCCAACCAGTTGACCAGCTCAGCCTCCAAAATACGTCTGAAGCCACTGCTTATCTCCACCCCCACGGCCAGCGCCAGCCAGACCCCGGTCACTGACGTGCCCTTTCCACTCTGTCCCCCAGTCCTGCTCCCTGCTGCCGTCCGTTCTTCATCCTCGGCCAGATGATCCCTCCACAGCAGGGTCCCCGCGTGCCTCTCCCCTGCCGGAGCCCTCCGATGGCCTCCCGTCCCACAGGCGTGACCTCCAGCCCACCCTGCTCCTGGCACTCACCGCTCCCCACGGCCATGCCCTTATCATCACTCACCTTTACCTCACACACCTTCTCACACGGCGGGGGTCAAGTCTGCACCCCAGTGCTCCACCGCACCGCCTCTTGCCTTGCCTCCCGGTGGGGAAGCCATCTTCCCCGTGTGCCTATTTACACGTCCCGTGGCTGTGTCTTCTCCCTGGACCATAAGCTGCTGAGGACTGGGCTCAGCCACTGCTGCTTTCGGCTGAGTCCTCGGCACCTTAGACAGTGCCTGGTACATAACAAGTGCACAGACATATTTTTAGGAATATAATTGAATTGAGAACTGGCAAGAGGGAAGTGTGCCCTTAGGAGCCACCATGGTTCCTTCTCTTTCCAGCTTCCTCTCATCCCTGCCTTTTTGTTCTTATTTCTTCCATTTCTGCGGACAGAACTCTGAATGCCTCCATCAACGGCCTGCTCAGCATCTCAGCTTGGATGTCGAATGGGCATCTTCAGTGTAACATAGCCAATGTGGAACCCTTGAGTCACACCTCACCTGTCCCCACCCTGACCTGTCCCCTTCGGTCTTCTCCATCTCAGTAGATGACAGGACTATTAATCTAGCTGCTCAGACCAAAAATCTACTAGTCACCCAGGGCTCTGCTCCCACCCTCGCATCCAATCCATTGGCAACTGTGACTTCACCCTCAAAGCATATCCTGAGTCACTACACTTCACGGCCTTCCTGGCTACCCCCTAGTACGAGCCACCATGCCTACCCAGGACTGCTGTCATCGCCCCCAACTGGTCCCCCTGCTTCTAATCTGCTGGCCCTCTATTCTGTTCTCCTCAGAGCTGCCTTGAAGGTCTTTTAAAAATATAAATCAGATGATTTCTCTCCCTTATTAAAAACTACCCAATGAATAGTGTTTATTCTAATAGTTTTATTCTTAAAATATAATCGAAACGCTTTACCCTGCCCTTCAGCCTCCTTATATGACCTCTTCCTCCTTCTCCAACCCCAGCTGGAGTCCCTCTTTGCCCTTTGCCTCTAGCCAGACTGGCCTTCTTGCATTGCTAAGCCCTTTCCCTGCCCCAGTGCCTTTGCACGCGCTGAGCCCTCTGCAGGAGAATGCTCCCCCTCCAGCTCTTGCCACCTTCAACTCCTCCTCATTATTCAAGCTTCCCCTTGGATGTTCCTCCTCAGAGAAGGTGTTTCCAGCCACTCTACCAGAAGCTCTCCTCTACAACTCCTCTACTCTTTATAAAACACCCATTTCCTTTCCTCCTGTCACATACTGTGGCATCAATAATTATCTTGCTCACTCATGTGCTTTCTTGCTTTTGGGGTCTCTTTTCCCCACTGGTCTAGTGCATCAAAGGAACTCAACAAATCATGTAGGGTAAATGAATGTGGATTAAGGGGGCTTCAGAGCTGAGATACCGCCCCAGGCAGTAAGCTTTGGCTTTTAATGGGGACTCTTGAGGACTTTTTTGAATAAAGAGACTAAAGCTATTAAAAACTGCCTGAAAGTCTAGGGCCCTGCTGTTTACGAAGCACTTGCCCATATGATAACTCATTCATTTATTCGTTCATTGATGTAATAATACTCCTTGTGTTTCTACTATGAATCAGCCACTTACTCATGGGATGGTGCTTGGGGTGGGTCCTCACAGCTCACTCCTTGGATTCTTCAGAGCTGGCTCCCAAGGCCTGTTGCTGAGGTGGGTGCAGCATCAAGTTCAGAACATGTGTGTACTGACTACCACCTCAGGCTGTGTGACCTGAGGCAGGTTGCTTAGCTTCTCTGCTTAGCTCATGTGGAAAATAGAGATGGCAATAATAAAGAGCTCACAGGATTAAGGCTCTCCCTCAAGCCCTTCTCCTCCTTCTGTGTCCACCATCCATGCAACTCTACTGTGTTCTGACTGCTCAGGAGAAATTCGAGGTACTCTGCCTCCCTGCGGCCAAGCCAATCTGCGTTCCACGGAACTGCCTTCTCACTGGCAGGCGTTTGTCCAGTGAGTTCATTTCCAGTAACTTGTCAATGATGGCTGGTAAGGCTAAGGGCTGTTCTGTAGAAATGTTTGCATTTTATCAGGGGTCAGGGCCTTAACTGAAAGAGTAGGTCTTCTATGGAGTATCCCAGCTCTGGAGCAGGCAAATGAGAGGGAACTTTCTGGGCAGGATGAAGGGAATCTTTGTTCAGATTGCACCAGCAAGGGGTTGGTTCTTGAGCTAGGTGTGCACCTGCAAGACCTGTGTAAACAAGTGCTGGGTGATGGCATGCTGCCTGCTGTAGTGTGGGGCCATGTAGCTGGTCTCCCCTGCCAACTCTTGCTCCCTCACATCAATTTTCCACACTGTAGCCACAGTGAGTCCCTTGAAACCCAATCTGAGGGCTGGCTGGTTAGCTCAGTTGGAGTGAGAAATGCACTTACCTGTCCAATGCCAAAGGATGGACACAGAGACACGAGGTATGGCGAAGCAAGACTTTAATTACAGCCTTGCCAATCTGGGTGTCTGTGAATGGGACAGGCCTATGGAAAAGGGCTGTAGCAAGCAATTTATTCCCTAGTACACAAGTCCCTCCCCCCACTTCCTCACTGGCTGAGTACTACAGGGTGCACAATCTTCCTGATCGATGCCTAAAATTTATTACCCCCTTGCATGGAATTCCTTTGTCTGGGGGTGCTCAGGACAAACGCACAAAAAAGGCCCACTTAAGCCCTGGAAGGGAGAAACAGCAGGGAATGAAGAAAACAATGGGGGCTAGTGACTAATTACCATCTCAAGGAGAGCTCTGTCTGTTCAGAGACCCTCTGAGAATGGGTTGGACCAGTCAGACAACTTTTGGGCTGGGCCTGCATCAGGTAAAACACCCTCAGAGAAGTCATTTCTTTCTTTTTTTTTTTCCTTTTTGTCTTTTTTACTGACCGGCAATGGGATCGCAACCCTTGGTG
>NW_007733324.1:71273-72749 GCF_000696425.1 Galeopterus variegatus | reverse complement strand
CAGCGGGAGCGCCGCCGCGCTCCCAAGCGGTGCACTCTCCGGTGCGCCACCGGGCCGGCCCAGAGAAGTCATTTCTGAAGATGAATCACTTAGACTATTTTCTTACAGTTGGTTAGAGCACAGCTTTATAACACCAAGGTCACGGGTTCAGATCCCAGTACTGGCCAGCCTCCAGGAAAAAACAAAACAAACACAAGCTGATCGTGTTGGCCTTCTGCTTAAAACTCTTCAGTGAGTTCCATTGCTCTGAAACAAAAGCCACAATCCTTAATCCAGTCAGCCAGACTCAGCACTAGGCACCTGCCTGCCTCTCCAACTTTACCTCTCCAGGAACTGTTCCTGCCCTTTGCATTCCTGTCCCTGGGCCTTCTTTCAGTGCCCAGAGAGGGCCTTGTGCCCTCTCACCACAGGCTCTTTGCACAGGCCTCTCTTTCCATCACTTGCTTCTCCACTGTGTCTTTGCCTCATTAACTCCTCCTGATCTTTAAGATCTCGGGTCACTCCCAGTCCTATTCTGGTTTCTCTCTTCATCTGATTGTGGCTTTTCTTCCAGTTAGTGGTGATTTGCTGAAAGTGTTTCTCCTCCTCTGGAATGTAAGCTTCATGAATCAAGGTCCTGTTACTCACTGTCTCCTGATACATAGACAAGTTGGTGTTCAAGGAATCTATGCTGAGTGAGCCAAAGCGTGCATGGGTGGGGAGGGAGGTCACAGTCAGCTGGGACACTCAGGAAAACATCAGAGGTTCCATGGCTGCCAGGACAGTTTCCGTCGCATCTGCTTGGCGAGCCTGGGCACAACTGGCATGACAGCTCCTGCTACCCTGTGATGCCGAGGCAGCCCCGGCCGAGTCCCCACCTCTGACAGAGGAGTGAATGCCACGCATGGGAGGTTTCTCTGCATGAAGAGCAGAACTGAACACAGAGTGGGGGTGTGAGTCTGCTCAGGCTGCCAAAACAAAGTACCACAGACTGGGTATGAAAAAACCAATCTGGCTGCCGGTAGGTTTGGTTTCTCTGAGGCCTCTCATTGTCTTCCAGATAGCCACCTTCCTGCTGTGTCCTCATGTGGCTTTCCTCTGTGTGTGTGTCCCTTCCTGGTGTCTCTTCTTTGTGTCCTCATCTCTTCTTATAAGGACACCAGTCAGCTGGATTAGAGCCCACCTTCATGACCTCATTCTAACTGAATCACATCTTTAAAGGTCCTAACTGCAAATACAGTCACATTCCGATCACTAGTGGTCAGGCCTTCAATGTATGAATCATGGGAGGGACACAAGTCAGCCCATAACCATGGGTGGTGGAAGTGTGCAATGATTCTACCCCACACCGTAACAGGAGACTCACAGCACAGAAGGCAGACCCAGACCCGCACCTAAATTATTGTCATGTGGGTTTTTTTGGCAGCTAACCAGTATGGGGATCCAAACCCTAAATTATTTTTGAATAAGACCATGTACAATTTTAGTTCCAGGACC
>NW_007733324.1:67841-70543 GCF_000696425.1 Galeopterus variegatus | reverse complement strand
GAGGACTTGGTCTCCTGCCTTGATGAACAACACTTACTTGGGGAGACACATGGGCACACAGATGACCAGCGAGGTGCCCGGTGTGGAAAACATGCCTGATTCTTTTATGAATGAAGGAGGACATGCTGTCCAGAGGGTACAGAAGGGGCAGACCTGAGATGGACAGGGCTCCTCCTGGGAAGGGAGGAGGCTTCCCAGAGGAGTAGGAGCTGGCCAGGCTGGGCATGGGAGGGGCAGAGCTCTCAGGCAAAGGGAGAGCATTTGCCAAGGCAGGCAGCGGCCATGTGGCTGGGGAGATCCCCGGGTGGCACAGTAGGTCCACACACACACATCTGCACTGTCTGGCCATTCCCTAATGGTGGCCAGCATCTCACTGCAGCCATCTGTTTGTGCTTCAGGCCCAAGCATTCCAAACCTAATTGGGCATGCCTGCTTGTAAGGCCCTTTATGGTTGCACAACCCTGTCAGGCACCAAAGACCATGTGTGACTGGGAGGTTGGTATTAAGCTTTTATTATTGAGTTCACAGACTCAACTTTCAGAAATCTAACCAAACAAGGGATTTGCAAAGCAGTTTCAAACAGAAGAGTCGACTACATTTCCCATGACAATCAGCTTGTTTACCACCCCAAGGTACACGCTAACCGCTGTTGACACGCGCATTTGCATGCCAATACCCAGAATGCTTTTCCAGCCCCACGGCACTTGGATTCTCCCAGTGCACCTTATTTACACATACAATACATGACAACTTCATTTTCCGAAGCATCTTTCACACAAACCATATCCCCGAAATGCCTTAAGTTGGCAAAAGAATTTCAAAATCCTCTTAGAGTTTAAAACTTTCTTTCTGGGCTGCAGTAGAGCTGAGATAACTTATGTGTGCCCAAATTAACATTTTAATTAAAAGATACTTGAAGGAAATGGGATTTCAGTTATTCAGCAATGTGTCATATTATTCTTGGTATATTGGGCAAAGGTTATGAAGAGGAATTACATAACCACAGATGGGTTACTGGTTATTAGAGTAATACAAGCAGCTCCCAGTGCACATCAGACTGTACTGGACTACCAGCGGGACTTTGGGTGACTAACTTGCAGCTGGCATTCCCTTGCACTGTGGCCATGAGTGACCTTAATATAGCAGCATTGATCAAAATGGCACAGGTGGTAGAAACACACATACCTATGCATAATTTTCCTATTTTAAGAGTGTAACAGAAAAAAAAAATGATATGGATTGGTAATTTTGCAAGTTTTCAAGAGCAGGTGCACTGGGTTTTCACAGTTGTTCAATACTGGAAGGGAGATTTTCTGCCTTTTTGTCCCTAGAGGAAAGCAATATAAGAGACCCTTAGGAAAGTGAAGTTTGAAGGCATTAAAGAGGAAATAGCCAGATTTTGTGTTAAATGCAACCCTGAAAATTGTTTGGTGTTTTATTTTTTAAATCGCTTTTGTAGCCATGAAGCTTGGATATTGGAGTTGGTGGAGAGGGAGGCCATGATTTTGGAGGCCTCCTAATTATGTGAAATGAAGTGGGTAGTCAGACTGCCACCCTGAGTGGACAACAGATTAATGGCCTCACAAACTGGCTCATAGAAAAGGGGTAGCATGTGACCAAGTTGGGAATGTGGGCTGTGGAGTCAGACCCTGGGCTGAAATCCCAGTGTCTCCTCTGCATGCTAGCCATATGACCTTTGGGAGTCATTTGATCTCTCTGTGCCTCAGTTTCTTCATCTGTGGAATGGAGATTGCAAAAATTTCTACCTCGTAGTGTTATGATGAGGATTAAGACAGCNCTGTGGAATGGAGATTGCAAAAATTTCTACCTCGTAGTGTTATGATGAGGATTAAGACAGCTAATGCACATCTGATAGTGCTGGCTGCTGTTATTAATACACTACAGCTGCCCATTGCAAGCCTTTTGATCTTGAGATCCTTTTACTCTCTTAGAAAGTATTGAGGACTCTGGACAGTTAGCTTAGTTGGTTACAGCACAGCCTTAAAACACCAAATTCATGGGTTCGAATCCCCATACCAGCTGGCCATACAAACACACACACAAAAAAGACCCCAAGGAGTTTTTGTTTATGTGGGCTATCCCTATTAAAATTCACTGTATTAGAAATTAAAACACAAAATTATAAGATATTTATTAATTTATTTTAAACAATGGTAATAAATTCACCCCCTTTTAACATAAATAATGCATTTGTATAATAATAATAATAATAATAATAATTTCCAAAACAAAAACATTTAGTGAGAAGAATGTCTGGCTTAATAGAAAACAGCTGAATTCTCTTACCTCTTTGTGCATACAATTTTTTATGAAATGATTTTTTCCTTGAACGTGAAGAAAATCAGTCTCATACAGATAAGTAGTTTAAAAAGTGGGAGGGTATTTTAATAGCCTTTTCATATAATTGTGGATATTTTTCTTGGCACTACACTAAAACTTGAAATTCTTAAATGTTAGTTATAATGTGAAATCTGGAATCACATCAGTGAAATTTTTGCACTCTGTTACATGAAAATCTGTTGATCTCCCTTGCAGTTTGAATGGATTTTTTTTCTTGTGCATAATTTTGTGGCATCAAACCTTGGTCATCTGGAAACATTGGTTCACTGAGTTAATAAAGATCATTCACAAGTTGGAACATTTTATTATATAATATATAGAAAATTTGTATTTGTTAATGT